>NW_013665733.1:473390-485033 GCF_000517525.1 Limulus polyphemus | reverse complement strand
TTATATATATATATATATATATATATAACACACTACCCTATATCTAGTAAATGCTAGGGCATTCACGAAGGAACAAGATAGTTCTAGAAACGTGGCATAACACTAGTCACGTGACCTCGCTGACGCAACAAATAGAATGTTCTTAAGAAGAGATTTACTGTGAATTATCTCATAAGTATTTCAAAAAGACATTACTTAAAATTTAAGCTTGTTTCAAGGCTGATAATCTAAATTTATAGTGGCTTGATTTGTAGCTTCCACAACACATATGCCAATTAAATGTGCATCATTTAGAAGAGCCAACTGGCCCATCAATTAATGTCATTGTAACTCTCTGAACTCCCACACATATGTGTTATTTAATTAGTTTTTATAATCGGGCCTGTAATATCCAATTAAAGTTTCTTGTATACTACTAGTTTACTTAAATTATCTAAATAGTTATACATGTGATAATAATTAACATATCAGTGCTCTTAACCAAGTTTCTTCTATTTCATTTACATGTTTCCAACATTAATACCATGAAATTAGTAAAGATGTCACCAACATACCTCCAATACTGGGATGGTATGTGAATGACACTTTTACTATTTTCAAGGACTTAAATCATGTTCCTTAATATGTGAAGTATATTAATACTTGTTAATATCAAAATCTACTTGAGCATCAGTGTGTTTTAGTGTGCAGAAACAATTAAAAGCGCAAAGTATTTGCTTACAAAAATCTGATGTAATTGAATATTTTGACTACACGGGTTTGAGTAAAGTCAGGGTAGAAGAGATTTTCCAGCTCAAAAGAACTGTAAATATTGAGTTCAGATCTGCCTGAAATACATATTTTTCATAATTTGATATATCTTTTATAAAGCTTGCTACTACAGCACATGTAAGGAAAGTTTTATGTGGCTATCAAATTTGTGAAATAAAAATAAAAGCTAGCTATTCTTGGAGTTATCTTTTGATCTGTTGTGACAATATTCTTCTGCTCTGTTGTAGATTTTCCTCAATCTTGTAGGAATACTGGTTGTAGTATGTATTGTTAGCCCATGGATAGCTCTTCCCACGCTTATCCTCACTTTCATTTTCTACGTCTTGAAGAGGTTCTATATGGCTACTGCCCGTGATATCAAGCGACTTGAAGGAATCAGTAAGTTATTTTCTTGTACAAACATAATTAATATTAAGATGCCTTTTTTTTCTACAATTTCTGCAGAGGGATGAGTATGTTATATTCAAATGATTTTGAATATGCAAATCAAAATATTCATACAATTAGATCATAACTTCATGTTCGGGTTAGTTTTTTAGAATTTTCAAGAGTAGGATATCCTTTTTCCTTAATGGCATCAGAAAACAAATGAATATGGATTATCTTGGTACCTCAATATCACCCAGATCTACAACAAGTAAAACCCAGTTATGATAAGCAAAGTGTAGTGTCTTGTAACAGGTAAGATTCCACAAACACAAAGTGCATTGGCAAATGTTGTCCACATGACCTAAGCAACAGTACACAACATAATCAACAAGGATCTCCATCTCGAAAAGTGACACAAGTCATGTGGACAAGAAAAGGAAGAGTGACTGTAGAAAATAGTATGATTGGTACCTAGTTAGGGAAAAATGGCAGTATGTGGTGACACTCACAAAAGTGTATGTGTACCTTGATAAGTGCAACAAGTCTTATGCAATTTTCTACTGGTAAATGGGTGAAAACAACTTCTAAAAGTTGTACATGGCATGTCACAAAATGTTTTTTGAAGGGGTTCAAGATCATCACTGAATACTATATCATAGCCAAGTTAGAGACCAGTAGAGTGGATTGAAAGGTTCTGCTTACTGTTAGATCAGTGTTTCCATATAAAGCTATGTCAACAATTATGGGTTTGTTAAAAAATGCTTCCAATTATAGTTTCTGTTCAATTGTTGCATACCTCAAGTGGCTGGAGAATAAAATGTTTATTTATCTTATTCCATTTGAAGACATACCGGTCCAATCATTGGATGCAGTATCGATTTCTTTGTGATCAGATTTTAAAACAAGTGCTGGGAAACCAACATCCTCATATGCTAGAGGGAATATGGAAAGCCTGCAGGGAGGAGTGATTTACTTTAAACATTATAACTTTATGATGGAACCTGTTGCAGTGGAAACTAAACTGAAGAAATATTGTCAGTATGCAATCACAAGATAGAGCATGACTGGATATGGTAACATAAACATTAATGATGTGTTGAGGCTCCCAAGTCATTTTAATATAACTTACTCAACCTTTTGTATATGGAGCCAGGAGTGAGCAAGATATTTGATACAATTTACTTAAGTATCTGGAATGTACTTGAGAATATTTATATAAGAATTTCAGAGCTGTACATATTCTTGTGGTTTTTATTAATGTTTATATAAGCATTTAAGTGTATCTTTTTTAAATAGCTATTTCTAACTAGAAATTTTCTTTAATTCAAGATTTTACCCTAAAGTATTTTTGTGCAAATGAATATAAGTTAAAACTTTTTTTTAATTAATATCCATTACCATAGTTTTATATCTAAATTGACATAGTGAATTATTATTTGTCACATAGTCGATCAGTTTGCTATACTGTCTGATTCATGAGTACTAGTCAATGTAATTCAAATAAATAAAATAGAATATACCCAATTTTCAGTACAATTCTTTTCTGTTAAGACATGGGTGCCAAACCTTTAGAAGAAGAAATTGTTTTCAATTTTGAAAAAAATAGTTAGTGATCATAAAATTCAGATAATCAGAATACTCTCATAAAAGATTTTCTTGTTGTAAAAAGTGTATCAAGAGTTATGTGTCCCCACTAGCCCGCAGCCCAGTATTTTCTCACTTGAGTACCTCACTTTATGGACTCACAACTATTAGAGCTTTTGGTGCTCAACAGAGATTTGAAGCACAGTTTGACAAGTACCAAGATCATCACAGTTCCTCATGGTTTTTGTTTATTTCTTCAACTCGGTGGTTTGGAGTTGTTCTTGACTGGCTGTCATGTATATACATCACAATGGTAACCTGGTCCTTGGTTCTCTCCTCTGAAAGTAAGAATTATTGGTCATATGGTATTAGTTTTCATAGCTAGAAAAATGGTTTAGTGTTTTGATATCTAAAATATTAGTTTATTTAGATAAATAAATATTTAACATTTTAACTTGCTTTTCCTAACACTGTGATACTAATTTGCCCTTCATGGTATAATTTCTGTTGGTAGATAAATATTATTCTGACTTTTTGTATCTAATCATTTAACCCTGTACATGTAGGTGGAGTCAATATGACTGACCTAGTAACCATTATGAAATTGTACACACTATAACTCTGAATGTATTTAGTATATCTTAACAAAACTTGGCAAGATTTTAATTAGGTTCTTAATAAAGTATTGTTACTAAAGATTTATATGTGAATTTATGATGCCTTTACTGAGTCAGTCTGAGTGAAAGGTCATTTTTCATGCTAAGAATAAAAATACTGCTGAGAACCTTGTAATTTAAGTTTGTTTTTTTCATAAAACTATTATCTTATTTTCTCTACTCTAACTGTAATGAAATCATCTGTATGCAAAAGTTAAAAAAATATGAAATTAGAATCAAAAATACACTTTTTTACTAGAGTGACTGCAGATTGTAACAGACAATTACATTTATTTATCCTAACCAACTTTAGACTAAGAACAGCAATAATTATTTGAATAACCTGTATTGTTAATGGTGTTTTTGTTTACTTTTTGTAATTAATATGTTATTAGGGATCTTGTAACCACCAAAAAAAGCCTTGGACCAAAAAGCAGTTTTGGCATATACGGTTTTGAAAAATGTTAAAAACTGTTATGGACCCTTATCTATAATTCTATGGTTAAAGTAAACAGTTCAATACCGAGGTACTAGCTGCTTCTAATATATAGTATTAGTTTCTGTACATAGGAAAATATTTGATGTTATTCTAATATTTTGTGTTCATTAAAAATGTACAATTTCATCACAATGGTATTATCTTTCTGAAGTAGTTTTAATTTCTGTAAGTAAATAAATGTTTCATATTTTTCATTTTGGCCCAAACATCTAAAGATTGATTTCTTCAGGATCATACTGACATACTCTATGTAGTTTAAGTACTTTCTTTAGGTAGAAAAATGTATTACGTTGGTGATTAGAACTGGGCGATTAGTGATACTTGCTAATTGATTAATTGGTGGACTCATTATTCAGTTTAATTTGATTAATCAATTTGTACACCATGACCCCTACAAAAAAAAAATCTGAAGTTATACAGACATTTTCTATTTAAAATTGTTAAATTTGAATAAATACCACCATGCAATTGCCATTGTTTGTTTTTCAAATATGCAATAATCCCACACTGATCTTCTGTAAATTAAATAAATTGAAAAATAAGTAATGAAAACATTTAGAACATGTCACAGTTACAAATAATTAAGTAGCCAGCTGGACAATTTATTTATATACACTGTTTGAAAACAATAAACAAAAATTATATTCAATAAAGATTTGAGTCATTGCAATATTTTGCTATCACCTACCATGTTCACTAAATAGTAAACTTAACTTATCTGATTTGATGACAGTTTTATTGTAGTTCTTGAACAATAAAATAAAAACCTTCTGTTTGCAAATATTGCAACTCAATAAAATCATAGTATATCTATTAAAAAATTCAAAACACCATAATTTTAAACACAGAGCCAAACATCAACAAGATACCTTTATTAAGCAGCAATCTCCAGTCATGTGACTTCTTTGTTTCTTACTGTACACATACAGTAAAATCTTTATTATTTGACCTCTGAGCAGTGCTGAATAGGCATAAAATTCAGTTATGAAAATGCTTCCCATACAATATTTCACAGGGAAAAGTTTGGCACTTTTTTAAAGTTCTAAAGTACAGTATTTCTACATCATCAATGATGGTAATAATTTGAAGCAAAAAACCTAAATTGTATAATAATATAAGCACAGTATTCTAAATGTGAATCACAGTACAGGCAGCTAACAACTGAAGGCTTGCCGATGGGAAAGAATGTAAACAAAGCCACAGACTTCTACTAGCACTACTGATAAATTTATATTACTTTCATTGTTTTTACTTATAACTGCAAACTGCTTGTAACATTAGTAATAAAACCAATTAGAAAGCCTACAAAATCATTATGTGTTGCTTAGCTGGGTTATCCAACTTTACCAAAGTTGATCTCAAGCCCAGTTTCAAAAGGAAGAAGGTTGACATCAGGCAGGCAACTGGTTGCAAAACTTAAAGTGGTCCAATTAGGTAAATAAGATCATAGACCCAGGATGTCCTCTGGAAGTGACACTCAATGTCATTGGTATTTTTAAGTGTAAAAAGTTGACTAGGGCAAATTCATCTATCAGAACAGGTGTGACTAAAATTGATAATAATACCTAGCTGGATTGTAGGAAAATTGACAGGAAGGAGTGCAGAGCTTTGGGATGTGCTGAAGAGTACAGATAACATGCATGCAAGTGACAAGGTGGAGAGGAAGTAAGGCAGTGAAAATTGTAGAAGGCTACAAACACATTTTTCATGGAGCTTACAAAGAAATTAGTTAGCCAGGCCATGTTTTTTGTTCAAAATGGGGCATGTTGGTGGGTAAGACAGAATGCGTGGCCTATCTAACTAATGAAAGAATATTTGCTGTAAAATTCTTATCAATGCTGTAAGCATAGCTACCAGTTTGGCTGCCAATTTTGATTTCATTCATTTCAGTCACATGCTCAATCCTTTTTTTTTTGGCTGCACCTTTTTTTCAAACCTACAGTGTTTTTGATTAGATATCATAAATTTTTGTCAATACAAACCACAGCAAGTAAGAAAGTGACACTCTATAGTAACCTTTAGGATTGCAACCCTATTATTCGGAACAGACCTTTACTTTATAGAACTAACCAGAATCTTTAAAATATATTTTGGTAGTTTTTCCTCTCTAAAACAGTGTCAATAGTTTCCTTTATAGTAATGCCATGGAATTTAGATTAACAGTTTATTGTCATCACCCCCCGTATAATCAGTACAGCCATATCAAGCCTCTTATTTATGCTAATTGCTTAAGCTAACATCAAATGGTGCTAAACACTCTTTCATTAGGATAATTTCATAAAAGTTAGTAAATTTGTGCTGAAAAGTTGTCAATGAATAATCAATAAAAACCATCCAGCTGTATGATTCTTTTGAAAACTTAAGCTAGAAACTGCTAATCTAGTTTGCTTGGCCTAACCAATATTTATGTATTTGCATGTTCTTTCACCTTATAGTTTTGCTGCTGCTCTAATTCAGCTGTCTTTAATTCCAATGACAAAAAACTTTTACTCTTAGATGAAGCTGTAGTAAAAATGTTAGATTGACAGCTCATGTTACTTTTTGCTTAAGTGTGCACAGAAATTTTGGTCAAATTTGATCAGTTTTTTTGAATAACTTTGCACATGTGGCTTATATTTAGACCAAATTTGACACATAATTGTAGGTTGTAAAGACCTATCAATGCACAAAATTTGATTAAAATTTCAAAAAAGGTAAGTAGGTTTTTCTTTTCAAATAAATTTTCCATACTTTTAATGCAAAGAAAAAAAAAGGGGGAAGAAACTCAATCAAAATTGGAGATGTTATATCTCAGGTATTTCTTAATAGATTGCCTTGATATTTGGTATTTGAAGTAAGAGTCCAGTAGGGCATATATACTGAAAATATTTGATAGTTTGGATTACCACAGTACGAGATACAGAAGGTGGAAAATTACTAAACTATTACTCCTGCTAATAACACACAGCGTATCTTGCAGCAGGTTGTCTTTGCTGCACAACACACTACCATGTGTCTTGATGGGGTGAATGTTGGAATTTAAGAAAAAATGAGGAGCAGATGATAAACGCGGCTAGAGGTGCAGATGTTGAGGTAGATGATAGTGTCAAAGAAAGACTGCATCAGGAACAAAACCATTAGGAAGAGGGTGAAAGTAGTACCAGTTATGGAAAAGATGAAAGCAACTTGCCTCAGATGGCTTTGTCGTGTGGAAAGAAAAGTAGTATGTTCATAGGAGAGTGGTAATCATGACAGAGGAAAAGAAAAGGGTAAGAGGAAGACTGAAGAAAGGGTGGATAATGGATGTACTGAGAGAGGACATTAAAAATGTAATGTGAATGTAGCTTTAACGTTGAGTATGAAGAACCAGAAAAGCAGACCTCAAGTAACTGGGACAAATGTTAAAAAGAAGTTGGGTTATAATCCATCAATTTCAAAGCTTATATTTCTAATCATGTGATTGATGGGAAATTAGAAAGAGTTAAAGACATTTCAAATTTTGTAATTGAAATTAAATAGTTATAATTACATCAGAAAAAAATATATAAAGTCTACTTCTAGATTTATATTTTAGCATTCGTAAACATGATGCCTATTTTAATCTCCTTTTTTTTTCTTTAAGTCATCACTTATACAGTCATAGCACATGCATTTTTGCTCATTTTGGACATCAATATGAAAACACTTTTCTCGTGGTTATTATAACTTCCAAACTATGAAAAATCAGTTTTGTAACAATTCTATGTTATAAGAGCTGCAGGTATCCTAAGAAATACTAACTTTGATGAAAAGAAATCTCTAAAGTCTAGTGCATACACACATTGTTAGAATGATGGGAAGAGGTAAGAAGTGAGAATTTACTATGGCAACATTTAATTAATATTCATTTTATTTTACTTGTATAGAAATAAGTTATTGCCCAAGGCCATAACTGGATTGCTGTAGACTCCAGCTATGTTAACTTCAGAAAAATTGAAAGAAATACTACTTTCACAGTAATTAATAAGCAAATCAAATAAAAACACTGGCATTTGACATTTCTTTTTGATACTACGTGGCTATTTTCCTATTAATTTCTGGAAATGAAATAGCGGGTTTGAATACCTCCTAGATATATGTGTACTTACACAAAATGTGGGTATTTGCCCCCAGGACCCTTTCAATAGATTCACATCTGGTTATAAAATATTAAAGAATAGTTATTAATATCTTGAACAAAAATAGATGGGGGGAACTGGACTCCATGGGCCTCCCCCCAGATCTGTGACTGCTTATACAACTATAAAGAATACAGCTACATAATTATGAATTAGAAACACAACACAATGTAATAAAATAGTAAATTTACATTTTATTAATACTTAAAAAGCCATAGAGTTGGCAGTAGGTGCAACTATTCTGTTGCCTTCTTGCTCGTCAGCAGTTTAAACGAGTGAAAATGGCAGATAGCCTTAGTAGCTTTGCAATAACAAAGACGGGACAAGTAAATTTAATGGTAATGGAAATCAAACCCTAGACCCTGAAATTATGAAACATTCCCTCACCCACCAATTATGTAGCTTTGTGTGTAACAACAAGCAAACATAATAGCAATAGCATGATTACTTGGATGTTTGGAGTGGTTGAAAAACCTAATTTCAATTAGTTTATTATTTTTGTGACAATCAACTTAATTGTAATTTTGATTAATCGATTAGTTTATAAGACACTAATCAGTGTAATCACTGCTTATAACAAATCAATTAAATTTCCTAGTTGCATTGGTAATTTGTAATTTATTAATGCCTTATAGAAATGATAAACTTTTCATGAAATTTGAACAAGTAACCAAATAAATATTGTATTGCTCTTAAACTTTTCTGACTTTGAGTCTGATTTTTACAGGTACTTCTGGAGGTAATGTTGGGCTAGCAATTTCTTCAGCCATGATGCTAAGTGGCATGTTTCAGTGGGGAGTTAGACAGTCAGCAGAGGTTGAGAGTCAGGTATGTAGGCACTGCTCGAGAAGAGAGCAAAGCTTTCTTTAACTTTAGTTATCTTTTTAATATTGGCTTGATATGTAACATGTTCAAAGAAACTGAACAAAGTGAGTGGTAAGTAATTGCCTCAATAAAAAGATTTCTGTAATGAACTACAATAATCAGTTTGCTGCATGACTTCTTGTAAGTAGTATTTAGCTCTGAAAAAATTAGTTAGAAGCTATCCAGATAGTGTTATAAAGCTAAGTAGAAAGTTAAACAGTTATTTTAGATTGTATCATGGTTTAATTTAACCCATTAACTGCAACTGCTCTAAACTTGCACAGAATTTTTGCAAGCCATACACAGTATAGAGCAAACTCACATTAAAATGACAGAGGTGGACCATACCCTGTCTGGTGAATCAGCAGTCAATGGGTTAATAATTTATTTGATAGATAATTGGAAGTCTTGCCACAGTGTCTTGTAATGTACCATTTTAATACAATACTTATAACTTTTATAATTATAAAATAATTTATCCCCAACCAAATAAGTAAGTCAAATCTTTAATAGTGTATCTTGTCACAGCATAATCATTATATATCCTGAATGAATATCAAAGCTAACTGAAGGTGTGGTGTAATAATTCATTAGATGACAGCTGTAGAAAGGTTGATGGAGTACAGTAACTTGCCTTCTGAAGCTCCGCTAGAAGCTCCGGCTGAACAGCAACCACCACCAGACTGGCCACAACGAGGGATGATTAGATTTGAAAATGTATGTCTAAAGTATTCACCTGAGGACTTTCCTGTGCTGAAGAACCTGTCCTGTTTGATTAAATCTCAAGAAAAAGTTAGTTTTTCTTTTGTTTTTGTTGGTATGCTACTAAACAAACTTTTTATAATAAAATTTGATTCTGAAATAGGTTTACACCTTTCATATTGCATTATTTGGCTGTTTTTCTTGGTTGGATCACAGAATGAAATTTTCACCATAATATAATTAAAGCTTCATCTACAGAGATGTCATTTAATTATATTATTTATTCATGAATTTATATTTTTTCATTATATTTTAACATATTGCATTCATTAAGTGAGCATATAGTTTAAGAATTCATCAAACAATAACAGCTGTCAGTATAATCCATTTGGTAATATTTAAAATATTGGTGTACTTTTGAGTTTATTGTGTTTCAAAATTTGACCAGATAAAAAAGTTTTGTAATTTACCAACTATAGAACATTTGAACACCAGGTAGGCCATTGGAAGTCCTCTTAAACCCTCTCTTACAGGTCAAAGGCCATGCCATCACGTTTGTTGACTCACTTTCAAAGTTTTAAGTAACATGAGTGCACATGCACTGTGTCATTGTAACTTCTGTATTGTTAGCCAGATATGGCGAAAGGTCAGTATAATGAATATATATATAAATGTATAATGTTAAGAGATTTAAGCTACTTAGTCTAAACATTTTTGTTTTTGTGTTATAATTTGTAGTCATTCTAGAACGAAAAGGCATAATTTATATTTATTTCCTAATTTTGTATGGTGGTTAGTGAAGATAACACATCAAATGTAAAGTTTTTTCTTAAGAAACATTTGATAACTATCTGGACGCTATAAAGATTTTGTATGTGAAATTTGAAACTTTTCTGATACATAAAAGCATTTCTAATCTTAAAATGAAAATTACTTTGCGTGTTGTATAGGCAACATGAGAAAAGAAAAAAGGCATGAGAAAACATTGCTTAACAAACCTTAAGGCTTAATAAAAAAAATTGATATTTTGCGTATGAAAGCCTTGTAATGATAATCTGCCAAATTTTGTGAAGATACACTTTTTAATTTAAAAGTATAACAAGCACAAAATGGTTATGAGGTCGATCCCAGGGACCAAGCCCGTGCTGAATGAGTTAATAGATCAACCCACTATTGATCTTATGTTTTCTGAGTTGTTTTAACTGTTCTTTATTTAAATTCGCTTTTTTAAACTGTATAATTAAGTTCTTCAGTATTGTACGTTTCATTAAGTACTGTTTTAAATGTTGTTTGCCACTGTACCTGAAAGTAAAGAACTTTTTCATTAATGTTTAGATTGGTATTGTGGGACGAACTGGGGCAGGAAAGAGTTCAATAATTACTGCACTTTTTCGAATGACTGAACCACAAGGACTAATTGAAATAGATGGAATTGACACCAAAAAAGTTGGTCTGCATGAATTAAGGGGAAAGATCTCCATTATTCCTCAGGTACCCATATATCTTATGTGAACCATGTTATTCAGATTCTTCTGATTAATAAATGAGATTTATTAGATATTATTGACTTGCTTGTGGATGTAGCTGATTTGTAGTTCTTTCAAAGAAGTAGACACAAAATTTAATAGTAAAACATCCTTAGCAAAAAAAAAAGTCCTTATTCCTGGTATTTTTCATTTAGTATATCATTTGTAAAACCCATATGTCTTTAATGTTTATTTTCTGTGATATTTTGAGCAGATCATGTTAAAATGGCATCAAAACATAGTGTTGCATCAGCGAGTCACATGACCACCGTGACGCCATGTTTCTAGAACTATCCTGTACTTTGGCGAATGCTCTAGTAATTACTAGATATAGGGTAGGCTGGTATATAACAGAGGGGAAGGTAATGTGTGGATAGACAGTGAGTAATTGATCTGCAGTCAGAAGTATTATTGAGCACGTTCGTCGTAATAGCGTTTGTTTAGCGCGATTGTTTTAGTTGAGTGTATCGGTAAAGTTGTATTTGGAAAGAATAAACCAGTTTTTATTAAGAAAGAACTTGTGTCGCTTAAGTTTC
>NW_013665733.1:457195-472513 GCF_000517525.1 Limulus polyphemus | reverse complement strand
AATGAAGCAGATGAACCAGAACCATGAAGCAGAAGCCAATGAGACGGAGACCAGTACGGAAGAAGATACGAAGATACGTCCCGTAAAATTAAAGGACTTTGTTGAATTGTAATTTTGTGTTTGTAATTCTGTACATTTTAATTAAGTTATTGTTATTGGTTTATCATATGTGGTTATTGTTCGGGACGAACAATATTAAGGAGGGGGCAGTGTTGCGTCAGCGAGTCACATGACCACCGTGACGCCACGTTTCTAGAACTATCCTGTGCTTTGGCGAATGCTCTAGTAATTACTAGATATAGGGTAGGCTGGTATATAAAAGAGGGGAAGGTAATGTGTGGATAGACAGTGAGTAATTGATCTGCAGTCAGAAGTATTATTGAGCACGTTCGTCGTAATAGCGTTTGTTTAGCGCGATTGTTGAAGTTGAGTGTATCGGTAAAGTTGTATTCGGAAAGAATAAACCAGTTTTTATTAAGAAAGAACTTGTGTCGCTTAAGTTTCGTCGGAACAAAGTTACGGAAAATCAATTGACAAACGGAGACGTAACAATAGTTTATAATTAAAATGTTAATATTATATGTGTTAATTCCAAAAGAAAGTATTTAAATATATTCCCAGTCTTCATATGGCATTTCTTTGCTCCAAGTTGCACTTTTTTTTCTATCTCTATATTAGGCCTAATTCCATTGTAACATGGTCTTTACTGTCTGATGAAGTGTGTCTGCTTGGAACATTACAGAAAAGAAACTAGAAAAAGTTTTCATTTAGATATATCAATTTATTCTTTATTATCATTTATCCAAGTTTTTCTTTTCACATCTTGCAGAACAATACTCATTCAAAAATAGATTTTTGTTTGTATTTTTCTAGGATCCTGTCTTGTTTACTGGTCCTATGAGAAGAAACATTGACCCTTTCAATGAAAATGATAATCATGAACTCTGGCAAGTTTTAGAAGAGGTAAAATATTTCAGTTTTTATTACAAGCTACAAAATTCAATGACTCAGAAGTAGTGTTCCTGTTATAGTGTAAATAACAGGTGAAATTATTCATAACCATTCAGCACATCTATCCATGTTCAAATCTAGTTCATTTTTTTTTTATCTCCTGACATATGGGTAACTCAAAGTGCAGATTCACAACCTTTTTTACAAAGTTACATTCAAAATTTATAGTTTATGATTCAAATTTTAATATTATATGTTATAATTTTAAAAGAAAATATTTAATTAAATTCTTATGCAGTTTTCAGGTGAAAATCCTTTGCTTCGAGTTGTGCATTTTTTTATTCCTATTTTATTTTCTAAGTTACTGTTAGATATCCCCAAGCTAAAATGAAACTTATAGAGACTATTCTTTTTCCTTTAATGACTTACATACCATAAACTGAAGCTCATATGTATTCTCCAGAACATTTTATCTTTAAAAAATCTGAATAATTCTTTGACATTTGCTATTGGATTTCTTATAACTGATAGAAGAAAAAAAGATTTTAATTTACTGATTTTCTTATGATATTAGCTCATTCTCATGATTGATTTAAGAGGCTCAAATTCAAAAACTAGGAGGAATTAGAGGACAAACAAACAAACTTCTCTCAAATTATAGTAGGATTTCATTTTTTTATGGTGGCTTCATAGTTTCACATCTGTTTTCTTTTCCTTTTTTATTGGACTGGTGGCCTCCAACAAAAGCAGTATATCACAACAGTGTGTAATTAGCCAACTGTGTTGAGCAAAGCATATGCTCTGTGTGTTGATCTGTGTAAAACTAAAAATTCCATGTTTTCACTAAGTTAGTCATTCAAATAGAAATTCATGTTCCTTTCAAGTATGCATTTTACAACAGAAAAAAATATATCAAGCACTAGAATAGAATGTCTCAAAACTACAGTACTTTAACTTGCTTTCTAATTAAGCTATAGGTAGGTTAAAAGAATTCTGTTAGCTGCTTAAAGCTGAACAAAACAATTACATATAAAGAAATTGAGGCAAATTGTCTAGTATGCTTGCCAATAAGAAATAACTGTAACAAGATTTATATAGAAAAGAAAACGTTTTTCTCTATCTGTTATAAACATGCCCATCAAATATGGACACATGGTTTAGATAAATTTCTTCAAAGCTATAATAAAGTAGGAGGAGCTTTACGAGTTCAATAAATTTATTTACATTTAGCAAAACAAAAAAGCCTAGGGTGTTAAAATTTTGTATATTGGCTCGTCAATGTTTACAGTTTTTATTTCTAATTGATTGGTCACTCTGAAAGCCATGTAAATGACAAAAGAATATATAAAATGGAGTATTCAACGAGGAAATGTATTACATGACACAGAAAATTTACTTAAATATTTCCTCTTGAAATTGGGAAATTAAAATTCAGATAATATAAAACTTTGAAATGTAAACTACATTTTTGTGTCATGTTTATTAACATACATTGATAATAAAGTTGATAAATTATGTTTTGATTGTAACTGTGTAAAGGGTCATGACATGTGCACTTTGACTTACATGAGTGTATAGGATTAACAGAATGTAAAAAGATTCTTTGAATCAGTAGGAGAAATACACTTTTTAACAGAAAGTCAAAAATATTATTTGACTTACATAAGTGTATAAGGTTAACAGAAGGTAAAAAGATTATTTGAATCATCTGAGAAATACACTTTCTAAAAGAAAGGCAAAATTATTAGTTGGATCAGTGTGATAAAATGCCCAAATGATGACATTTTTTTAGTGCATTTTAGGTAAACTAAAAACTTGCATTGCAGTTGCCAAACATTTCAAATTATGCATCATTAAAATCAGTTAGATATTAAATAAGACATAAGGATCTTGAACATTAACTAACATAAGAGGAGGGGTCATCATCTGTGACAATACATTCACATATATTATTATAAATTTTTAATGACCATAACATTCTGCATTAATATATCATATACTGAACTAAAATCTGCCACTTGTAAGTAAAATTAAGGGGACTATTTGTGATGAAAGTAGGATGGTAAATTGTAAACTGCATGATTTGATAATTTTAATATAGTTGTAATCTATATAGTACTAAAACTCTGAGATTGTTTGTGTGTTTGCTTGTCTGTAATTAGATACAGCAAACACGGTGCACAATAGCACCATATTTGTAATGAAATGAGAATAGAAATGGAATAAAACACGTTTTGTTAAAATCGGGCCATGGGTTACCGAGTTAGCCCCGTTTTTCGGGTCACTTTTGTGAAAATTTCTAGCATGAGTAATTTTACATCACACTACCGTTCGCACTCTTTACGAAACTTCTTCGTTCAAATATATTTTCCTGTCAATGTTCCCATCTTCATTAAAAGGTGTAAGATGACAAAAACAAGATCTTGAAGAATTTCTCAATAATGTGCATTGGTTATGGTAGGCAATTCAAAGAAAAAATAAAATGTTACTGTTTCTTATTTGTAGAAGGTTTAAGAGGAAAGACCACAAAATAATGAACTAATTCATCACAATACCTGAAAATTCTGACTTCACTTTTTTGAAAAATGAAATTGTCTTTCCTTTTACTCCCGAGCAACAATCAAATATCTTTTCTTGAATTATGAATAACACGAAAGGATTGAAATATTTAATTAAATTATCTCAAAATAAACCTTCATTTCGGTGCAATATTGAAATTAGCTTGAATTCTTCATAACCTCTGAATAGTGGGTGACCCAATGGGTCACGGGTTGTTTAGTAGTGCATAAAACTGTTCAACTGTGTGAAATTGTATCCTGTTCATCGTACAGTTGTGTGTTTGTAAGGCCTTGAATTTATAAACTTACACATTATGTCTATAACAAATGTGGTGCATTAGTTTCTATGATGCAGTAAATTGTCACAGGTTCAACTAAAAGAAGTAGTAGAAGATCTTCCAGGAGGACTGGACACAGAACTAGCTGAAGGAGGAAGTAACTTTAGTGTTGGACAGCGTCAGCTCATCTGTTTAGCTCGAGCCTTGCTCAGAAAAAATCGGATTCTAGTTCTGGATGAAGCAACTGCTAACGTTGATCCAAGGTAGGGTTTCATAAATATAAAACTTTTAAAACAGAATTAGAATGACTTCTATTATACAGACAATTATCTTTTAGAAAAATGGAAACAATTTAATGCAAGCAGTTTTATATTTTTGTGGTAATCTCCTGTAACGAACTAACTAGTATATTTTGGTGTTTAATCTCTTTCATTAACATTTCATTTGTTTCTGTGTATTTGAGAATGATCTCTTCACACACACAAGAAAATGTCTGGAACATCATAAAATCTTATTAGTAAAACTTTTGTTAAATTCTGTAGCAATGAAACAATTTATTGTATAAGCATATTTGTGTATTTCAGTGTTTGTCAAGATTTCAGGCTTACTTTATTGTAAATTTTTATATTTTTAATATTCTTTTAGCACGGATACTCTTATTCAGAAAACTATCAGAGAGAAGTTCAAACAATGCACTGTTTTGACCATTGCTCATCGATTACATACTATTATGGATTCAGATAGAGTTTTGGTAAGTATTCAAGAAAAAAAGGGACTATTTCCAAACTTATTGTTGAGATTTTCACTTAAAAGTTTGTCTTGGTGCCTTAAGTTGTCAATTGTGTTATATAGTACTTACAAGCACGTTTATGCAGAAAAAGTGTAATGATATTTTTAACATCCCTTTGGGTTAATAAGCTGGATATTGTCTACTGGTTAGCATGTCAGACTGCAGATCAAAAGATCTGGGATTTGAGATGTGATGCCACTGAATGCACTTCACACTTTCAACTAAGGGCATATTACAAAAGTAATAGCCATTTCCACTGTTAGGTTCAAATCTGGACAAAGGTCTTGTGTTGGCAGATGCTGCTGGCTAGCTTCTTTCTGGCAGGTCAATTATGTCTCTGATCTGGCTGTTTAGTTCATATGGGAATAAAGTGCTATTCAGATTGAAAGTTCCAATTCTTGTTGGTTAATTTTTTAATCTAAGTTACATATTAAACTCTATGATGAAGCTGCTAAGAAGTGAATGAAATTATATTCTTTATAAACAAAATTAAGTGCAGATACTCTGTTCAAACCTAGAAAGTTTTCTTTGTAGCAACATAGTAACAGATATTTAAACTCATTAATTAAGTAACAACAAACAAACAAACATGATTTTGGTCTAGACAATATCCATATGGATTCAGAACAAAACACCAATACATTCAAGTATTAATACCATTTTTCCTTTAGATCAAGGAACTATTTGAAAGTTCCAGTACCAGTGTTTTGTTATTTATTCAGTCCAGTTTTTGTTGAATGTATTTTTTTATCCATATAAAACACAGTTAGATGTAGGTTTTATTGATTATGCCTGTGATTTATTCATAAAGGATTTTTGTACATGAGTTTGAATGAGACAAGGCAGTGATACATTTAAAGTTTGACTGTGTGATGGGTTTAGAAAAAGGTTTCACAAATATTAAAGCTGCTATGTGTGACTGATTTAGATAAAAATAAAGTGGATTTTATTTTCAGTTTAAAGTTGCTCTTCATTTATTTCTATGTGACATGAATTGTATGTGATTTAAAAGATTACCAATTACCAGAAGCGGCTTATTTTCCTCCTTAAGTTTCAAGAACTTTATACTTCTACAATGAAATAACTTTTGTACATCATGATATGCTCTAAGGAAATATCTTTCCTGTCAGGTTTTGGAGGCAGGTAGAATTGAAGAGTTTGATGAACCATATACATTAATGAAGAATGAATCTGGCTGGTTTAGTCAAATGGTGAACCACACAGGATATTCTATGGCTGCACAGTTACATTCTGTAGCCTACCAAGCTCACCTAGCCAGAGCTGTGGACCATAAACTTGAAACTGATTCTAGAGCTGAGCAAGAAGAAGAAAGTTTTGAAACTTCAAGAATAGAGACTCAAGAGGTAAAGAATGTTGTTAGTGTTGAAGAAGATCAAAAATCATGCAATGATGTTGATGCTGTAGGTCAACATGATGAAAAGAAGACAAAGACAGAAAGTGAAAATGTAGGACCATATAGTGATACTGGTGTAGTATTGATTGTGCCTAACTCTTGTAATGATGCTGATATAACTATAAGATTATAAGTCCTATATTCTAATGTCTTAATTTGTGGCATTGATATTAGATGTTATTTGTGTTTATTTTACCATGCCAAGTTGTTCCCACTGATTCTCAAAAAGCCATTCAGTGCAGTTAATAGGTACTGAAAAATAAAACACAGTTGTAATTGGATATTGGCTTTTATATCATGACAACAATGACTATAGTTGTAGTCTTATGATATAGTACAGTACTCTGTTAAACTATAATAAGGTAAGCCTTTGACTGCTTCTAAGCAGACACTTTTAAGGTGACCTAACATGCAGCCATTTGAAACACTTATAATACATTTGTTGAAAAGCTTATATTGTACACATTATATGTATATGTCTGTGTTGTTGTTACCAAAATTATTTTTGGAAAACCATATAGGTTAAGTAATGAATAACAATAAGTTTCAATACCAGTGGAAAATAATCAAGTAAAAAACTTTTAAACAAATCAAAGTTAAAAATTAACAAAACTGTTTAACTCAAAAGCACAATTTAATGCTATTTATTGAAGATTTGTGTGAATGATGGCCACACACTGTTTGACTTTAGTCTTTTCTTGATTGGTGTTCAAGCATTTAAGTAAGCTGGCATTTCAAGTTTTGGTCATGTTATATTAATTGCTTATCAATAAGAAAAGCAGAACTTAGATTTCTGCTAAGGTACATTACCTTCTCTCACATAAATAGCTATTCTCATTCAGTGCTGCCCTCTATATGCAACAAAACATTTTTGCACATGCCACAAGTCTTGAATCTCCCACATCTGGAATTGACTGATTCCAATGTGTTTCACATATAACAACCCTCCACTGAAAATATTCCTGCAGAATACTGCAACCTGAAGCCAGTGTAAATGTGTGAAGAGAACATATAACCTCAGAAGCAGTAATGTAGAATTTATAATGCAAAATGAATAACTAAACACAACTGTGTTGGCAGAAACAAAGAAAAAGTTTTTGTAATGAAGTAATTAGTTCTGTAACCGGCTAGAAATATAAAATAACTCAACAAATTACAAATATCACTATTGTATAATAAAGAATAAACTTGTTGAGAGAAATTAATACAAAGACACAGAAAAAATAAAACATTAAAGAGAGCACAAACTAAACATTAGAACATGAGTACTGCCAAATGAAAAGTGACAGTTCAGAATAAAGGGAGTCACATGTGTCAAGAGAGTATATTGCAGTCTTATTGGCTTTACTTCATCAGGAAATTGATCATCCAAGGAGCTGATATTTGTCAGGCTTTGCCTCAAGTAGGGGGCCCACACATTTTGACATACAATCTGCGGACTTTGGAAAGATAAGATGTTTTATTGTTATGGTTTTTATAATACTTTTAATATTATCATCTGTAGTTATTGGAGTTTTCTAATAAAAGTTTTGTTACTTTAGTCGATACTTGTAGTCCAGTTTAGGTTAGAAATCGGGCTAAGTTGTAACCTTTCTCCTATACTACTGATACTAGGGGTCTTTGTTATTTTAGAATTACCTGTAATTCATCAATCATTCGTTTAACTATATTGTTTTTCTTTAATACATCACGTCTTATACATAGGTTAATGTTCATACACACTTACTTCATTTTCATTATTATACTTATTGTTAGGTTAAGATTTTTATTTTAGAGCTTAGTGATATTCTTTGTCCTGCACTGCTCTATTAGGCTTAACACCTGTCTGTTATTTTCGGTTTACTTGTAGTTCTACTTGAGGATTATCGCTAATTACGTTTAACATCTTGTTAGCTTAATCATAACAAGTGTCTGTTAATTTCTTTACATTCATTTCGTTTAATTTATAATTTATACATCTTACCCATAATTTCGTTTGTGTGGGGCCCCTACCTGCTCACAGTATTACTCACCTTCCTCCTGTAATGGCTGAACCCATTGCATTCCAGGCTTCTACTGCAGAATCTACCTATCTCCATTTTTTGTTTTGTTTTAGATATGTTTCATAGTACATTCCCTCCTTCTGACACTGTTTCTATGACCTTTTTGTCTCTTTTGAGATTGGGTACTTGCAAGCCTTGCCATGTAAAGGCTTTAATTCTTTTTGCTTTAGCTTACCATCAGGCAAATTTTCTTTCTAGTTTCGGATCTCTGTTACTCCTTTCCCTTTTCTCCCCTACCTAGTTTTTCAGTTTCATTTCACCCTATATACTCTTCTATGGGTAATGTTTACTTTGCACTTCCTATCTTTAGGAATTTTTGTAGGATACCTCCTCCTCCTCTAACCCCATGTTGGGGGGTTTGCCAGTTTCTATTCTTTCCTTCTACATGTAGCTTCTTTCCTTTTGGGAACTTCTTGGGTGGGACACTGCTGATTGTTTCCCATCCACTGCTAATAGGGACTTACAGTCAGTTTTTTCTCCGCCGGTCCATTTTTTGGGAGCTTGTCCTGTACATTTAGCATTGCATGGGGGTATCTGCCATGCTATATTGAATTTTTTTGTTTCATTCCAAGCTATTGTCATCTTTATTCTTTTTTTACATGTCCAGCAATTTTCTGTCCTTTACCTGTCCTACGTATGGGTTTTCTCCATTAGTCTTGTATGCTTGATGCTGTTTGGGGTTCTGGATCAATCGGTCCCACCTTAATTATTTCTTGGGTTTTCTTCATTTTCATACGTAGTCTTTGATCACATTTGGGTTTGCTATTTCTGCATGCTGGGGTATGCCCACATTATACATTCTTAATTTCCATTTGTGGGATGGTTTTATTGGGTTTTTAACAAATGATTTGGTCCCAGTTATGTGCCTTGCCCTTTGGACTTGTCTTGTACCATATCTGTTTTATGGGGTGGTCTGCATTTTACCAAACTTCCACTTTTTGGGGGTAATTTTACCTACACTATTCATTGGATGTATAGCTTTGATTAGCTACTTCCAAATGAGGTAGTCTTCATATACTCCTTTCACAATCAGCTAGGGTTGTTGGATTTTCCAATTGGGTGTGTTTTTCATTTTCCATACCTCACATTCTTGTCTCTTTGGAGTGGGTATTTTTACATGCCCCTCTGTAGGGACCATCCATTGATTTTCCTCCAAATTTTCTTCTTTCCCTCTTCTTATCTATGAGTTGATAGATTTTCACATCCCCTATGATGTCGGGTTTCATTCCCCTCTTCCGGATTGTTTCTCTTCTATGATACTCATCTCCATTGGTTGGGGATGTGGTTCGATCTATAGGAGGCTTCAGGACAATGGTCTCCAGGCGAAAGGTCTTATTTCCTTCACACCCTAGCACTTCGTCCAGTCCAATGTGCTTTCATTCACTTTTTTCATTTTGTCCAGCTTTGACTAATCATTTTTCTTTTTGACTATTCGATGGTGGTGGCTTCTATCTTTCACCAAGGCAACATTCTCTCTTGTTCCTTTTGTGCTAGACAGTGGATCTCCCTTTTTGAACCCACGCACTTCACATGCGTCTCTGGAAGGTCATGTTCCAAGTTTTTGTCCTCGTTGCTTATTGCCTTTCCAGTCTTGTCACATTTTCTCCATAGGAGTGACCCCTCCGTTCTCCACATTTTTGATTGATCAATTTTCAAGTACTTCCTTTTGTTTTTGGCTTCTAGTTCATCATCCCCTTGCCCTGGCTGTTGATATGTTCAGACAGGATAACATCCAGTTTCACACGTTAGTTTTTCTCCTTCCATCAGTTTTTTTTCCCCAAAATGTTTGTTCATCCATGCCACTCTGGTTCAGGTCTTTCTAATTGATTTCCTGGTCGGCACAAATTTGGGTTTCTATGCTGTTTCGGCTCAATTGTTTACTTTGTTCTGGATCATTTTTATTTACCTCTATTTCATGGCTCATGTGGTATATTCCTTTTGAGTTTTCCATTTCTTACCATCTTCCACATTTCTTCTCGATTGGTTCCAGATGACCTCCTTGTCGGTCCTGTACATGCTTTGGGTTGCTTCATTATTTTTTAAGATTATTCTGTTGAACCCATCTTCCATGATTTCCTCTCCTTACTCCACTGCTTTGTCTGTGATTTTTTTTCCTTCCTCTCTAACCCATTGTGCTTGGATTGTGATTAGATTGGCCTTTTATTCCTTGTATCCTTCTTCCCATCATCAATTCCTCATGTACTCTCTCAGATCATGCACCTTCCTTTTCCCTGCATATCCAAACTGTCATCCATTGGAAGTACTTTGTCTGTTGAGCACTGGGACTACTCCTCATACGTTCATCTCCCAATCTGTTTCTTTCTTGTCGAGGTACTGTCATCCACCTGTTGCCATCCTTATTCTTTCATGAAACTGTGACTGAGTAAGTTACCTTTTCATATTTACATACAACTTATTTTCAGGGCATCTCCTTCTCTTTTTCTTTATGGATCCCGCTCTGTGGTGAGAGGGAGTTACATGCATCAAGATAATATGTCGCACTCTTATTGGTGGAAGGTTGTTGCAAAATGCATTGGAATCAGTCAATTCCAGATATGGAAGATTCAAGGCTTTTGGCATGAGGAAAAATATGGTGTTGCATATAGAGGGCAGTACTAAACAAGAATAGCTATTTATATGAGTGGAGGTAAGTACCTATCAGAAATACATTTTCAGTATAGGAAAATTATAATGTTATCATGTGTTTATTCTGTAATTTTTCTATTACATTAAATTGCATATACACAGCAGGTTTCCCCAAACTTTTGACATATTGATGGTATCAGTCTCTTTATCATTACTGCTAGTTTGCCTCGTGATCATTATCACAGACTTGCGTATGCCTTAGTGCTTTGTCACTTTAACTGCCTAATAATTGGGAATTGCTTCAGAAAAAATGTTTGTAGTATACACAAAATCTGAAAATCATTAAATTAAAAAAAAATTCTCCTAGGCTTTTGAAAGACTTAACATCTTTTTTTTGTAAAATAAGTTACACAAGTGAAGGAGAAATCGATTTTTAAAACTCTCGTATATTTAACTATTGTACAACATTCTTAATGAAACATCATTGACACTTATGTGCTGCTAGCCTACAAAACATTTTTTTTTCATGTTGGTCTTACTTTGTTTCTTGTTTTCTCTTTTCCAGTCAAGAAGGATCAGTTTGTATTTTTGAGAGTTGCTCTGAATTAAACACTTGTACATATTCCTGTAAAAAGTAAAATGACTGGTGTCATAATAATTACCGTAAACATTTTAATTAAGGCAGCAGACTTTTAATATGGTAAATGTCACATTTTCTACCTGTAATATAATGAACATTTTTTTCATGACCTCAAAAGCTCTTTTAAACTACACACTTACACTATTGTGTGTGTAATATAGTGGTTTTATTATTTCAGAGGCAAACAAACTGTTTAATGATTATTTCATTAATTTAGCTAACATGTTGTTATGAAATCCAAGGATTGAAAAGGTTTAATATTGTGTGGAGCATTTTTTGACTTTTGGCATGCTGTGGGCATTGTGGTAAAATGTTGTAAATGAAATATTAATACTTATGAACAAACTATTCATTTTTACTACAGTGTAAATGAAATACACTAATAAATGCTATTATAACTATACAAAATGTCATTATATGTTGTGAGATAATAAGCATGTTCAGAATAATTAAAAATGTTTGTATTGATATTTTTTTTAACAAGCTTAGATTTAAGTGTCTTTCAGTTGAACAAGAATTAAGAATAAACAAGCTGCATTGCTTCTTTTCTGAGATAATGATAAATAAATATGTCTGTATTTAGTTCACAGTTGAACTAGATTAAGGGAAGGAAAGTTTCCTTTTGTAGCCATTTTTGAGTGATCAGGTTTTTTCATTCCTCATTGTATGAGTTTAAACTGTTTCAAGAAGTTTTTCAAATGAGATATCAGTGCATTTTAAAATGTTTTGGACATGAAGAAAGATATTTCTTGTCTAGGTAAAATAATACCAGTAGGTTGCATTTGGTATTCTTTAAATAATCTGTTAGTTTATATTGAAAAATTACAACATTAATGACCCATAACTTTCTGAAATACTGTATCAACCAGTTTATAAAAATTCTGTACTAAACATATTGTCATTGAAAATTTTCATGCCTCAGGTTTTACACTGTTTAAACATGATAGTTAAAAACACAGTAACTTGTTATAAATAATAATTACACTTTCATAACAGTGAGATGTAAATATGATTTATCATTTTGTAGTATGTCTTTAGTGAGAAAAAGTCTGGCATCTAGTAAGAAAGCTTTATTTTGTTTTACTTTAACAAAACTGAAAATAAATGACTATAATTATATATAATCCAAGCATGGGTTGATATGTTTTCTATATGGTTAGTAGTCTGTTTTGATAAGACAAGTTGATTTTTTAGATAAGTACACATCACTCAAGTTAATTTCTGTGTATTATTATATTTGTATTTCATTGTGAATGCAATACACTTATTTTATAAAGTAAAATTTAAACAGTATTGCAAAAATATTTTGTTAGTTTGTTTTATTAATAATTGTTCTATAAAGAATATACAATGTTAGTAATCAAGATAAATTAATTTTACAAGAGAATATATATATCATACAGTTATTCCTTTGTTTAGATCTTGATAACTAAAGTTTATTAAATCTTGTAGCTTTCAAATGTGGTATTTCTGTTGTTTTTGTTTGATTTAATACCATTAATTTTTTACAGAACTATTAAAGTATTGTTAAGCTACATGCCATATTTTTATTTGATCCATTACTGACTAAATATATTACAAACTTCAAAATTAATTACTTTCTAACAGCTGATTTGGAAAACATCTACAGTAAGCCCAGACTGGTACAGAACATTTGCACAAAGTTAAACTTGTAAACCTGCTATTTCTATGTCAAAATTACAACTAACAAAAAGAATGTCACAACATTTCAAACATGAATTATCCAGTAACTGGTAAGTGAAAATATAAATACTATAGACATGAGAAAAGAAGAAAATACAACAAGAAGTTAAGAACCAATAGAGATTTTATTCATTACATTCTTTTAGTTATAAGTTATGATTCCAAACTGAGAAAGTTGACTGGTTTTCTTAGGATTGGGCTTTTGAGCCATTCAGATATTTATGATTTTTTTAACTTATATAATGAACTTAATTTTAATTATTATATTGTGTATTCTAGTTTGTCAATTCCACACTGATATACTTACTCAGACCTTTTTTGTCACAATAAATGGATATAAATATAATGAGTTATACAGAAGCAGCTATCACAAAAGCAGCCCGAGTACTCACACAGTCAAACTATTTTGGTGGAAATATAAAGAATTAATAGCCATAAAGTCAATTTTACTTGTTTCACAAAATAGGAGATAGTTTAAAAACTTATTATTTAACTAGTGAAAATTATATAAAATTACGTTTATGGTTCGTCTCTAGCTTTCTGCCAACAACAACTCCAGTGCTGGGTACAATGCCACCATTTTGACCCATTGTGTATCTTAAAGAAATAATATAAATTGATAATATAATATAAATAACATATATTGCAACTCCCTATTTTTGGGATGAACAAAATTATGCTTATATAGTTATAGCGCAGCTGCTTAGGGTATTTAACGTTTTTTAGATAGTCCATATTCCTCTGATGAATTATTAGCATTTTGTGGCTTGAAATAGTCTCATGGTTGACACTTTGTAATTGGAATCCCGAAGCTGTATTACTATTGTCAGGTTTTGTTTCTGGTGTTTCCCTAACAGAACAATGCTGTAAAGAACTGACTTTACTAAGAGTGAACGTAACCGATTATTCATAGGGTATCTTCAAGTACAGCACTAATACTGCAACCGTATATTAATGTTAGCATGCCAGGAGTTAGTCAATAACGAGCCCAACTTGCAAATGCAGAATACAGTTCCGTGGACGATTACTTTGAAAAAACAGTAACCATTCCTTTTATTGGCCACATTATCGGTAATCTTTCCTCTAGATTTAATGCACGTGTAAATCAAGCAGCATCAATTCAGAAACCTATGCCATCAAGACTCATACAAGTTTTCTATCTTTGATATCAAACAGGCTATAGATTTTTACAGGGAAGATTTGCCAAATCCTGATATATGTGATGAAGAATTTCATCGATGGAAGACAAGATGACTTTCTATACCTCTCCAGGACTGGCTCCAGCTACTGGCTGACTGCTTAAAATCGTGCTTCAGTGTACCAGATATCTTTATGTTACTGAAACTCTGCCATACTACCACTAAGTTTATGTTCATGTGAACGTTCGGCATCCGCTCTCCGCCGATTGAATAATTACCTGATGTGTACTCAAACAAAAGAAAGATGGAGCGCTCTAGCTTTGATATATAATCATTATGACACTGCTACCAACATTGAAAATGTATGTAAGATATTTATAGAAAAGCACCCGCAGAAGAATGGAGCATGCTAACGTATTATTTCGGTAGTGCATATATTCACGTATATGATAGTCAATGATTGGAATAGCTAATACGCTATTGTCGTACAGAATTGTTTAAATTAGTAATATAACTTAACAATTAATAACTACTCTGCATGAAGATAATACAATACTTTACTATAACAAAACATACATATGTATGCTAATTTAAGTCTAGCTCCCCATGCAGTGTTACAACAGAATGATAATTTGTTGACTTTTCATTGGATGTTTGTGGATTTTATGTAAACAGACATGCAACTGTTTAAGCTATATTTCATGCAAAATTGCTTCCAAATTGCTTTATAGCACCAATGTTTCACAAATAACATGTAAAAGAAAAACACCCACCCCCTTTCAAATTTTCTGCAGACGGATCTGTTATGTATTTCAAAACACCACAAATAATTCTTAATGATTTATTGCTGGGTGATCTTATATTGAGGAACGAAATTTTGCGCTCATAAAACGTACATCTTTAGCTTCAACTGTTATATTTACAGTGTATTTTCTTTGGTGCTATTAGGGTCAAAACTTAAGTTTGTAAACTCTCTGAGGTAAGTGTCAGACAGTATTCACTCGGGCTCTAGTTTCGCCTTTCCACAAAGTTTTCAACTCGTTGTTTGTTTGTTTGTTAGTCTAAGTACCATGCTTATGGAATATAATTAAAACACTTCCTTGGAATACCCCTGGTGGAAGAAATTACGTAATATTCCCATTATAGCATTGTTGTAGAGATTTGTTGAAATAAGTATTGCCTGGGATGGATATTATGAAGAAATAATACTTAGCTC
>NW_013665733.1:453521-456646 GCF_000517525.1 Limulus polyphemus | reverse complement strand
CTGAAATGGAAGAAAAAGATTGTTAGTGTCAAGCATGAGTACATTAGAAATACTTATTGGATTTTTGTAGTGGTTGATGAATGCTGGCGAAGGAGAATGGTTAGGTGTCATTGTGGGTGTCGTCGTTATTTGGAATAGTATCAGGTGCTTCATGTGATCGTTGGGTTAGACACCAGTTAAGTAGACTATACTTGATGTCTTCTTCAGGAGCCTTGGGCTCAATAGACTGTCTTTGTCGGCAACTTTTCCAAAGAGGTTACTAAAGAAGGTTGTCCACGATTGTGGCATCTGGGTCTTGGTTGATTGGTGTGATACTGTGGATTTCCTTGCTTCAGATGTTTACTCTAGTCTGAAGTCGAGGGGTTTTTAGTGGAAGCTCTTGTGGTTTGTGTCTTCCTGATCTGCGTTTGCAGATCCCATAACTCCTTCTTAGTGGTCAGGTTTTATGTGTATTGCTCTTCTGTGGTTTTGTTTTCGTTTGCTAGCCTCTCAGTTTGTTGGTCCATGGTGGAAATGTTACTGTGATGGAACTTGGACATTGTGTGCAATAACGGCTGTAGAGTGTTTGACCTGTGAGTGTCACTTGATGTTTCTTCTTCCTGTGAGGGTTTTCTGCTCTGAAATGAAAGAAATAGAGAAAATAACCAGAGTTAAGTACGTAATCTGCTATTTGCTTTGATGTTGTTACAACTTTCACGGATTATATTGGATGTCCTGTTTTCCTCAAAATGATTCTGTGGACTGCATGTATTTCGGCAGTAGCATCGTTTTCCAGTGCTTTTAGGATTTTCTGGTTGGTAATACACAAGTCTACATTTCTCAGGAAAAGGGTGTAGAGACTGCTGCTACTTTTGGGAGGCCGGCACCGAACTGGAGGATAGAAGTTCCAGGCCATAACTAAATACTTGAATTCATCGGGTGACTTGGGTTGTATGAGGATTCTTCCTCGTCGTAGTCTTCTTGTTTGTTTGTTTTTTGGGATGAGTTGAACTTCAGACTTGAATCTTCTTATTAATTCGGCATCATGTTTCAGGAAATAGTCGTTTGGTAGGCCGTCGATAATCATAGTAGTTGTCACTTAAATTCTGCCTGACTGCTGCCTGTCTTCTCTCTCTTCCTTAACTCGACGCTTTTTTTTATAATCTACTATTGTTATAAACATTACTATGGGTAACATGAACTTAAATTCATATTACACCATGAAAAACCAGCATCGCTCTCTAACTAACAAATAAATTACAACACTAAAAATATACAGTTTACAACAATATATATATACATATAAATTAAAACAAACCAAGCAGATTTTAAGGTGTATAAAAACTGTATTAAGGAGAGATCTTTCTTGTTTATTAATAAATTTGTTCACATCTTTAATAAACTTTGATATAATAACCCTATCTTTTCTTATGTTATTTCATTGTTCAAGTACAATATAATACCAAGAGTATTAGAACAGCTTCTACTCACATAATGGGCTCATCCCACTGTGGTATTCTCAGATAAAAGTGGTTTCCTCAAGTTGTGACAAGATAGGATTTACAAAAAACACAAGATATATATATTACGAAGTAAACCCGAATTCTGTGAACCTAGGTTTGTGAAAGAAACAGACCGGATAAAGTGTGAAACATAGCGAAAATAATATTCAATTATCACAAAGTACAGTGTGTATGTGTATGTTTAACCCAATGGAAAGCCACCTTTGGTGTTAATTATTTCTAAATCTCTCCTTTGTCTCAAGATCTGTTCCAGACTGAGAAAACACAATATTATATAAACAATACTAGGACGTCATACTTTCCCAGGGCAACTTGCACCATCCATGTGACTGTTGATCATACTCATTGATCGTAAAGGATGTTGTAACCTTTAGAAATCACCTGACCTGCCATAGGAAAAGACCATTATCTATTTTCTTCTGTATTAAGACAAGAAGCTAGCAAACACATGATATGCTTGCATATTACACCCCAATGAACGTTTATATAGAATACTTGGAGTATGGCTGTGTAGGGTTTAAAAATTAAAGCATGAGCCATATCCAATCATTTGAATCATGATGACACAAAATACTTGTAAGAAGCTTCTGTGCCTTCAAAAGAGGAGCAGTTTTAAATAGCATTAGCAGAGTACCCGTCGTTGCTCAGATGAAAATGGCTTTAAATATCCTGAATTGTTTTGATTAAATCAACCGTATTAATCGTGATTTTTGAGAAAAAAAGAAACAATCAAAATGATTTATTTACATAATTACGAATTTTGATTAAAACTAATAAAAATATCAATGTGCGAAAAAATAAAAATTTACTAAAGCTATTCTAATCAAAGCAAAACCAGGAAATTGCTCCTGTTTCTTGCATGTGCTTTGCATGACATTTCAAGTTTCCAAAACAAAATTCTCTACTTTTTGATGTCCTGATTTCCCCTGTGTAGTCAAGTATAATTTGCAGCATATTCTTACTTTATTATTGTTCCATTGAATGAAGAACTGATATATTCTCTTCTCGTTGCAACACACCGTAAATGAAAATTTGCCGATATCAAACGTTTTTATAAAGTCATGTATAGGTGATTCTTTCTTGCGAGTATGCGCAAGGAAAGAAAAAATATATGGCTGAAGCAAGCCTATTTAGTTGAGGGAGTATACGCGCATGTTGAGAGAAAGCACCAGCCTTTTTCAGTTAAGGGGTATTAAAGAGTAAGCATGTATGTGTAGAAGAAAGAGAGAGGGAGAGAAATAGCACAAATGAAGGCTTCACGAAGTTTTTAAATCTTTTAACACATAATTGATCATGGATAGAATGATTAGGAGAAATTCTCACACAAAAAATCGTAAAAAATAACCCTCACATATTATAAAAAAATCCGGCCTTTTCAATTTCAGACCAATTGGTCGTCCTATTTGCCAAAAATTGCTATATTAGTTAATTTGGCCTCAAAACGGCCTCTGTGGCTGCGGTCACATAACTCATGTTTCTTCTCGCACAAAGTTGTATCTGTACCCCGAGTTTGGAGTTTGTAACCTTAAAGATGTGGTCGTGTATAAGGGACAGACCCACAGAGAGACAGATGGCTAGAGAGAGACATTCGCGCTTATATATATATATATATATATATTGTTA
>NW_013665733.1:447001-452521 GCF_000517525.1 Limulus polyphemus | reverse complement strand
ACTTCATCAATCGCGCTAAACAAACGCTATAACAACGAACGTCAATAATACTTCTGACTGCAGTTCAGTTACTCACTGTCTACACACACATTACCGCGTCACGTTGTCCCCCTCTTTTATATACCCGACTACCCTATATCTAGTAATTACTAGAGCATTCGCCAAAGTGTAGGATAGTTCTAGAAACGTGGCTCACAGTGGTCATGTGACTCGCTGACGCAACAATATATATATATATATATATATACATATATAGCATTAGTGGTTTGGGTATGTATGGGCATTATATAGTGACGAGCAATTTTACTATTCGTTGGTAAGTTGTGTTTCTTATGGTCAACAGTTAAAAATTAGGGACGGCAGGTGGTAGTCTTAGTAGTCAATGCCATAAACAAATGCTTATAAATGGAATCAGCTTCAGTTAAATACCAAAAGTGGTGTAAAAATCTTCAAAACTAATCATAAATCGTGGTTAATAATATGCATATGTGACATCAAATATTAAGAAATCTAAATTATAATATATTTCTATGAAATCGTTTCCATATACTTGGTAAGTTTTCAGTAGGGTTATTTTACAAACGTAGTTATCAGGAATGAAGTAGGGTGTCAATACAAGATCAAGTAACGTTGGGATATTTTTCAGCTTGTAGGTAATAAAGATAGAAACTACAGTTGTTGAGAAGATAATGTCAATCTTGACGAACATACTTATGAAGAAAGATTAACTTATTTAACACAACTTTTAGTATTCTACACTTATGAAGTTATTACTAGCATGCGCTAGATAACGTGAAGCCCATTACCCACAATGCATACTATTGTATTTGTTTTTGATTGTAATTAAGCACAAAGCTACACAATTAGCTATCTGTGCTCTGCCCACCACGGGTATCGAAACCCGGTTTCTAGCGTTGTAAATCCGCAGACATATCGCTGTACAACTGAAGGGCACGTACCACTCGCAAGTTCATTTTTTCAGGGGCAAAAAAGTTATCAAAGTCTATAAGTTTTATTATTATACTCAACACCGAAATGAGTCTTGTTTTTTAAATATACTTAGAAAGTAGAATCACACTAAATGTGTTTTGTTTGAGTAGGTGAGACCGAAATCGCTGTATATAACTGCGAAGCTAGTAAAGTAATTTAACTATATTTGCAAACTCCCAAAATTTAAAATTATGATTAAACAACGCAGTGTACTTTTGCTAACTTTCTGTGCATTGCAAAAGGAAAAAAATGTGAAGTGTGAGACTACTATTTGTTTAGGTGCACAAACATTACTGCAAGCAGAAGTCTTCCTCACAATCACCAGGGGTTCTGCTTTAAAAATCATTGCGTTAAACTAGTACTTAAATGGCTGTGCTGATCTATCGATATGACCTTTCCTTCAGCAATTTAAAAACTTACTTTGTTCATGGAACTGATGGTAATATGTGCAACATAGCTGTAACTAAGATCTGACCAGTAATTTCCAGTTTAGGTCTACTTCATAATCTTCGCTTTCTTTCTTATTCTCCACCTGGGACCCTTTTCACTGTGTTACGTCTCCGTTTGTTAATTGATTTTCCGTAACTTCGTTCCGACGAAACTTTAGCGACACAAGTCTTTACTTAATAAAACTGGTTTATTCTTTCTGAATATAACTTTATCGATACACTTATTTTCAACAGTCGCTCTTTTACAAACGTTTTAACAACGAACGTTAACTTCAACAATACTTCCGACTGCAGTTCAATTACTCACTACCTACACACACACATTACATTATTATCACGTCACGTTGTCACCCTCTTTTATATACCAGACTACCCTATATCTAGTAAATACCAGAGCATTCGCCAAGGTACAGGATAGTTCTAGAAAATAGGTGGCGCCACACCAGTCAGTGACCTCGATGACGCAACAACTGGTTAACGCGTGGGGTGGTTCTTCGGAATCACCCGAACCCCCCCCCCCTCCTGGCTACAGGCCTGACAAATACATTATTTAAACCAAAACTTATGTGTTCTGGATGTCTTTAATGAAATTGTTCATTTATTCCTACCTATTCTCCAATTACCAGTTTTTAAACAGTGCATGTTTTTTTCACTTGAAGGTTCTGTGCACAAGAAGGAAATATCATTTATTCATCAAAACTGCGTATTTTCGAGAATTAAGAAGAAAAAAAAACAGAAAGTCAAATTGATGTAGCACAATGGTAATTATTGGCGGAGGGATAACAAGAGCAGCCGGAGTAGCTACTTGGTAGCCTATGGTCTTAGAAAGCCCCGGAAATGTCCTATTTCTTGGCAAAATAACTTATCGTTGTGTGATTATTTTATGCTATGACCGAGAACTGAAGCTTTGTGCCTTGTGTTTTGTTTTCAGAAAGAAAGGGGCGCAAAATACAATGAAACAACTGTGTAGTAAACATTATTATTGTGTATTCGTATAGTGTTTATAAATAATTAATACATGGAAGAGAGAGGGAGGGAGGCCCATTATTCTCTTCCCCCATCACTGATTGCAATTACAACAAATAGTATTGGAAAGGTATTATATTTTTTAAAAAGTGTATTTAGTGAACGTTTTCAAAACTTACTTTAAGGTAAACTTTAAAGGAATATTCCCACAAGTAGCCAAATCTGTACTTGTGTGGTCTTTCACTTTTAAAGATTTCGAAGATGTTTTCCACGTTTGTCTTACGGGGAAATGCAACTGTTTTAGAATTTTCGCACATAACTGTAAAAATGGCTCTTTGCACATAACTTGGTCGATAATAGTTCATATACAGCATAGAGCACATGTGAGTGGGCCTTCCGGGCATTGGGGAGATTCACAGGATAGAGGTCGTAGCGCACGTGAAACGAGTGTGTTTGCTTCCGCACTACTTAGTCACTTCTTTCCACACGTTTTCTTATAACGTATATGAACAGTAAACTAATATAGAGCACACAACTAACCCCAGTTTTAGACTGATAGATTAGAAGGGATGTAGCTAGTCAACATCATCCACCACCAACTCTTGCCTAACAAAATATGAAATCCGATTGCTTCTCTTATATTGCACCCACGGCTCCAAAGCGCAGAGCGCGTTTTATCAGCAACCGGCCGCGAACCATGAATTTTCGGATTTACAGTCAGGCAGAGCGCTAACCACTAGGGCCACGCCTGGCCAGAAGCCAATAAATTGATAAACTGTACACTAATTTATCTTCATACATTGAAAACAAGGTACTAAAACTAACCAAATGCAACAATGTATAAAACTTGTGGCATAGTAAGCATGTTTTATGTTTTTCGGTGACTTCTTTTTATAGCAAACGTCCTTTTCATTCAGATTCCAAAACTTAACACAATCAAAAATATAATAATAATAATACATGTATATTTATCAGCTCAAGTGGCCCTCCAAGTATGTAGTTAAATTTATTTGAGCAAAATCAAGTTGAAATCTAACTTGCATTATTTAACATTAACAGAGGCTGATGAAGTTGTCATTAATATTGGTTTACATAACATATCAATCAATTCCAGAGATATCGATAAAATCCTTGAACATTGCTACTTTCAACTGTTATTATTCCAGGTTAAACACTCGGTTCTATATTACTTCATTTATAATATTTTTATACAACTTAGTAACCTTTATAGCGCCTTCAAGTTGTATAATCTACTACATCAAACACAGATAGGTCAGGGGATCATTTAGCGAACATATCACATAGCTTGCGTAGTTACAGTTGTATTTTATGCTTACTCCTAGAACTTAATCTCGTTCTTGTAAATCGCAAATCTGAAGGTCCACTATGGAGTTTGTTTGCCACGTTGCGCTTAGTTGGTTTTATATAATTTCATGTCAGAAAATGAAAATTAAATAAGTATTGTATTACATTTTCTCCTTAGTCTAATACTGTCAACTAAACGAAATAATGTAGCTGACAAAGTGTATGTAGAATCAAGGCCGGCACCAGGGGGAAGGGAAGGGCTTTACTCGTCCAGTGTACATCCTCCCTCCTGGTTTCAGATTCCAAATTGCTATAACAGAATGTTGTCCAAAAGTTAAGGAACAAATTTTTTGTGCTCAACAAACAGTTTGTTACTTAACTTTTGTCAAGTCTTTGACACACCAACGTATATTCCCACAAGTATTGAAGAAACAATAACAGACTGATAGCACAGTTTATTTCAAAAACTATATATCATTCAGGAATATACATCCACCAATCAATACGCTGCCAATCATACTTAACATATTCGCAAAGTTTCACATGTAGATTGGAATGAAAATTTAACTTTAAAATTATAAGAAATCATGGATGCTCAATCCCAATTATATCACTATTCATTATTTTAAGGCAGTTGTGGAAGTTGTTCTTCAGTGGTTAAATCTGCAAAGTTAAAAAAAAAAGCGTTGTACCTTTTTAATCAATTTTATACTATTAAGGTATTTGAATTTAAGGTAGAAATTCAAAGTTCATATCCCAAACCTCAAAATAATTTTGTTTGTATGTTGCTAAACACAAAACTACATAATGGGCTATCTGTGCTGTGCCCACCATGTATATCGAAACCTGGTTCTTAGCGTTATAAGCTTTTAGACTGACTGCTCTGCCATGGGAAAGCACCACAAGATTAATAAAAGATGTAGACAAATTGGGCCGAGTACGGCAGTAGCTTCTAGGTGGGTCTGAGATTTCATGTCTCGCAGCCAGTTACCACCAAAAATAGACAGAAAGACTATCGCAATTTGCACTTTGGAGCCGTGGGCGCGTTATATGGCTGGCGATAAAATCCTCCTATTCGACTAGAGTAGCCCACGAGTTGATGGTGCATTTTATTCATTGTCTGCCTTTCTTGTAGTCTATCACTTGAAAATTAGGGATAGATAGTGCACATAGCCCTCAAGTAGGATTGCATAAAATTCAACAAACAACAACAAATAAAAAAAATGATATAACATTTGATTCTGTAAATGCAAATAGGGGCATTATTCGCTAAAAACCAAGGTTCTATACTCCTGGTGTTCACAGCGCATATAGCATATTGTATAGCTTTGCGCTCAAACACAAACAAACAAATAATCTAAGAATAAACAATTACGTTAATTAAAAAAAATATGAAATCAGATCGAATGAGTTAATGCAACGTTATAGGATTGACTTAATGAAGATTTGCACTAGCAACTCGAAACGTCGTCCAAAATCTCTTAGGCAGATGCAGTCCATAACAATGCTTTTCGAGTAGGTTCAAACTTTCTCAACAATAAATCGCACTTGTCATTGTGCACGATATACTGAGAGAGAATGCTGTCTATATAGTATTATTGTGCAAGGTGAGAGATAATGGTATTATACATTGTTGCGTCATCGAGACCATGTGATTCTCACGCCCTCTACTTTCTAGAACTATCCCGTATCTTGGCGAATGCTCTAGTATTGACTAGATAGAGGGTAGACTGGTATATAAAAGAGGGTGACAACGTGACGGGAGATTAATATAATGTGTGTGTAGACAGTGAGTAATTGATCTGCAGTC
>NW_013665733.1:436278-446140 GCF_000517525.1 Limulus polyphemus | reverse complement strand
TTCCACGATTACTATAGGGAGATAGATTATAGTAGAACATGAGATAGCCCCTTAATGATTCCATGTGTTGCGTCATCGAGATCACGTGACAATTCTCACGCCCTCTTGTTTCTAGAATGTATTTCTAGAATGCTCTAGTATTTGCTAAATAGGGTAGGCTGGTATATAAAAGAGGGGAAGGTAATGCGTGTGAGTAGATAGTGAGTAATTGATCTGCGGTCAGAAGTATTTTTGACGTTCGTTGTTATAGCGTTTGTTTAGCGCGATTGTTGAAGTTGAGTGTATCGGTAAAGTTGTATTCGGAAAGAATAAACCAGTTTTATTAAGTAAAGAACTTGTGTCGCTAAAGTTTCGTCGGAACGAAGTTACTTAACAAACGGAGACGTAACAATAAATTTAAGAAGGTTAAATTGACTGTAATTATGGGAGACTTGAAGGATTATAGCAGTTCTAGAGAGATGGTCAAACAGGAAATTAAGAAATCAGAAAGTATATGAAAAAATGTGGCTGAAAATGTCAAAATTAATAATAAGGATTTAGAAAATATATTAAGGGTAAACAAGATGTTAGGAAGGGAGTAGGGCTTTTGAGGAATGGTAAAAGAAAGCTAATGTCTGATAGTTAAAGGCTAGATTTTTCTTCAATTTCTCACCCTGAACAGTTGCTAGATGGAAACAAAATGATCACATATACTCTGAGCTTGTTAAGAAAAAGAACTGGGAAATTTAAACAGTATTATAACTTCTGAGCCAGATAATATTCATCCAAAGGTTTTGAAGAAGGTTAAGGATTGGATATGTGAGCCATTTCTTACTATTTTTATGAGTCCTTGACTAGTAGGCAGGTGCCAGAAGATTGGAAGTTGGTGAATGTTACTCCTCTTTTCAAGAGCAGTGATAAAAATTGTCCTAATATTATAGGCCTATTAGCCTTACATTAGTGGCGGGAAAATGTTTTAACAGTCTGATAAAACATGCTTTGCAAAGTCGTTTAGCAAAGTCTATAAAATTTTGTTAAATGGTCAGAATGGTTTCATTAGGGAAAAATTTTGTTTCCCTAATCTTTAGACATTCTTTTAAGAGGTTAGTGATTATGTAGATGAGAGCACAGGTATGGATTTGGTGTATCTGGATTTTCAGAAAACATTTGACAAAGTACCACATAAAAGGCTTGTTAAAAAAGTTATATCTGCTAAAGTTGAGTGAGAACATTGCAGTTGTTTCCAATAAAAGCATGGTGTCGTTGGACACAATGCATGGCTAACAAACTAGACAAACTTGGAATCAAGTATTGGCTGGTAGTGAATGTTGCCTCGAAGTACATTGTGAACGGTTTCTCCTACCCGGGCAAAAATGAAACTCGCCCTACTGGTGAAAGACTGACTGACAGTGTTGTACTCAGGCTTATGGCACAGTACTTGGGAAAAGGGGAAGAATGTGACTATAGACAATTTTTTACTTCAATAGGATTGGCAAAAGAGTTGAAAAAAAAAACAACAGCCTCATTGGAACAGTGAACAAGACAAGAAGAGAACTTCCATTATGTGTACAAAACTTGTAACCACAGCTGTACTCTAGTGCAATTTTGAAACATAGTAACTGTGCTACATTGACTGTTTACCGGTGCAAGCTGAGGAAAAAAAGTTTACATTCTCATCTCTTTTCAGATGTCATTTGGCATTGGGACTGGTGAAAAGAAAAAAACCTGGAGACTATGCTTTTCTAGAGTGCTCAGTGAAAGCTGGTTCTAGCATGTGGGAAGTTCCCATAGTTTACTATGTCCTGGACCTGGAAGCCACCAGTCCCTTTGTTTTGTACAAGGAATGCACTGGAGAAAATATCTGTAGGAAGGATTTCATCTTCCAACTAGCGAGAGAGCTCTGACAAATTCACATGAATGAGAAAACTGTACAGTGGTAGGCAGCTTAACCTGCACTCAGTGATACACACACAAGAAAACAATGCCAGGTATCTAAATGGAATAACAATAAAACTTCTGATAAATGTCCCATGTGTGAAACACTTCTGTGTATGGTAAATACACAGCAAAAGTTGAAAAGTGTTTCATCTGTGTGGATTGTGCTAATTAGGTTACCTTGAAGTTTGTTTACATGAAAGTGCATTCGCATTATATAATGACAATTGCATAATTTTCTTTACAAAATATACTGTTTAAAAATACCTACTAATTTTTATTTAAAGTTTTGTATGTATATACACCTGGTTATACTTTTACTTGCATGATAGTTTTTTTATGTGGTTATTTTATTATAGTATTTAATTTATTAAATAATAGCTCTATGCATGATTGTTCATTTTAACATGTTGTTTTGGCTTTAATGCACTTAAATAAACTTATGAGTTCTATCCAATAAATTGTCTTTAATTTTAATATTGACCTTTACAACGCAGTAGTCAAAATGACTGTAGTGTGGCGGCTCTTGGTATGAGTACAACCCAGGTAATTCTAGTGCTATATTAGAACGATTTTGAAGTCTCGCTTGTTCGTTACAGTCCCTGTCGCTACGTCGCTGTACTTGACGATCATGCAGTTTAGTTTCCAATGCGAAAAGCTCCGTCATGAAACCTTTGTGTCCAAAGCACGCCACTCATCCCTGCAAGCTTTCCATAATCCATGTAGTGCTCGAGAATATTAGTTTCCCAGTGTCTATTTCAATAGTTCAATCTCACACAAATCCATACGTTCTGCATCTGCCAAATTTACCAGAATGTTTTCGCATGAAGTTCTCGAAATTTCTACTATTACTACCACATGCCCAATGTGTGATGTAATTGAGTGTCACCTACACTAACATGGCCTGCAATAATAGTTACATTTATGTTATAGTGATTGCAAGGGTGTCAGGCGGTTATGCATTAAATAAAAAACAAATATCGATCTTATAACATACAACTTCTAAAGTTAATAATTCGTTATTGAAAATTATTTCACAGCTGAACAAAAATTAACTGGTGACAACTTTTTCTTATGCAATAAACAAAACATAAACATGACATAGATATTTTTAACATGGTAAAAGTGCCCATTATGTCCCAACAGGTTGGAGTCAAGCTGGAACCAAAGGGCTAACTATGGCTCTGCGATAAGTCTGAAAGCTTAAAATGATAAAATCGAGTTTCGATACCCACAGTAAGCAGCGCCCAGACAATTCATTGTGTAGCTTTGTGCTTAGCATCAAACAAAGGAACAAAACTAATTTAATATATATTTTTCAAGTCGAGATTTACCAGACATGTATTAGACACTGATATTAAAAATGCTCACACAACTCTTAAAAACTAAGTAATTGGAGCTGAAGTGATATTTCGTATCTAAGTATTTTTGAAGGCACTCAACACAAACATCATATTCTCTTTGTGTTTCACTCAACAATTGTTTCCCATATTTTAAGCCACACAATGAATGGACTTTTGGTGACCCATCTCTTTTTCTTTTACATTTTTCTTGTTTTTCATCCTCTTTCTTTTTTAATAATTCTATGTGGGAAATGTGTTTAGAATGAACGAAAATAAGGTACTATATTATTAACTAGCAAATGCACTCATGACTCAAATGGTATTTATTTCGTTAATTTCATGGGAACAGCGAGACAGCGTGCGTGTGTGTCAGGTCTACTGAATGCTAACAATCAATAAAGTAACCCACACTATTCTCGAAGCCATCAGTAGAGACGTTTCACCATGCTATGTCACATAAAGTGACTCTACAAGATACCTCAATAGAATACTTTAGCTGGCTTTTTTTCAACGCCAAACAAGAAAAGGAAATCGGAAGATGGCATTGAATACACCATTTTTACCTCTGATACTACAAGCACGAATTTGAAGGCAACTTAATTCTTGTTATATCTCTGAATACGATTACTGCTACTACTACTACTACTACAAGGCCAGGGGATGTTTCTCACTGAATTGATTTGGGATCGACATAGCTAAGACTAAAAGCCTTCCATGCTGATCTATTAGCGCGAGAAATATGCGTTTTATACGTGTGATATATGAAAAGTTTCCTTTCGTAGAATGTAGCATACCGAAAAATTCGCTATTCTGTTCTTGCTGTTGTATGTTTTTACTAAGACGGTAATATTCTTGCAATGGGGTACTGGAATGCTTGTCAAAGAAAGGTTTAACAAATGAAACTGTATCCATGAAGTGCTGTAAATTTACAGATTATTTGATAATTACTTACATGACAGTATGATTCAGTGCATACAAACAAACAAAGCTGAAAAAATGGTGTTGTGGATCCAGTACATACTGGCAAGAGTAAGAAAAATGTCTGAGAACAGTATTTCTTAAAATAACTTACAAGTTAGGTTTACATTGCTTGACAAGATCTAGTGGTACGCAGATATAAAAAAATGACTCTTTTAAATAGAGAAAAATTCAAAGAATTAGTCGATTTTCTGTCACGATACTAAATCAAAGTGATCTTTGGAAAACATAAATCTGAATACAAAATGAACTATTGGAAGCTACATCAAAATAATGAAGGAAACAATTACAAAGAAAATAAAAAGTGATGCCAGATTTTTTCTACTTTTTGTTGAAATGCAGGATGTGTTCAGACACGAACAGTTTTCAATTTGTGTGAGATATGTTCATCCTGAGGCTTTTAGGGCCGTGGGATGATTTTTAGATTTACGGAGTTAAATAAACTGGATGTCCAGACTATTTGCAGAATTTTACTATGATGGTGTCAGTGTTGTGTCTGGGAAATATACAGCTGTACATACACAAGTACATGAATCAGCTTATGGCTCATTCCCATAAGTGTATTACTATCTCATAGGTTAAACTTAATGGTTGTTTATATTGTTAAAGATGTGAAAAACTTATTACGTTTAAACTGATTAGATCCATACACAACTTTAATATTAGTTCATGAATATAACACAATATTTCTAATATCATTAGAGACAATGAGGAGAAGTTGTACGTCAAGTTCTACCTTATCTTGACATGAGATAAGTATCCAAATTTTTTGCTATGAATACAGTTTCTTCACGTTATAAGATGTAGCTGAAACACTGGAAAAATAGTTCTCTCATCAACTGGTACTGCTGAGACAATAGAAGGAAAAAATTGCTTATATAGCTCTTATCATTTGAAAATACCATTTTGCTAAAATGTATGGAGTCTATATTGGCAAACACTAAGCTTCTATCAGAGGCATTGCAAAAATCAGACATGATCTTGTCAAAGGCTATGTGTACTGTTATCACAACAGTTACATGTCTCAAAACACCCGATTGTGAATTTGATCAGATACTACACTCAACAGATGAAGCAGCCCTAAATGACATTATGTTATGACCGTAATTTTGCACATTGTTTTCGGCTGCTGAAGTTAGGCAGTAACTGTTTGATATTCAGAAGAGTGGAGCATGCGTATTTGTGATAGCATATTCTGGCCCAGAAAATCAAGAATAAAATATGTCCGTGACTGTCTTTTAAGGAGCCTTACAATGAATGATTTCGCAGTGAAAGTGTTTTGTGAAGCTGTTTTTGTCGTATTTCTAATTGACAATGAGGGAAAATTACACCCAGTAACACCCAAAACACGTAGACACGAGAGCAAAAAATTGGAAAAACTAGCAAAAATAACACAAAAGCTCTAGCTCTGAAAGTTACATACAAATTTCTGGCTCAGGAAAATATACATACTTCCTATTGGATAGGTAATGGTTACTGCTTTAGTACTGTTGAAAAATATGATGTAGATGGAATATATTTTGAAGTTTTTACTCTTTGTTTTCACAAATATTCGAGAATGCAACGGTTGGATATGCAAGGAATGAGGGAATTGTAAAAATTAATTTACCCCAAATGGATAATGTTTGTTCACATACCTCGAAGAAACAGCCAAGGCTGTACTGGCAGCCGCAATTCTTGTTCTCACAATCTGGATTTCGGGCCTATAAAGTTGGTAATTGTTATCCTCTGAATATAGATGACAAACCGATAACGCAAGATACAGCCTTAATTTAATTATTCACATTTAGAAAAAATTTGCCATGAGAAATTTCCGCCTTTTCCCAGAGTTCCGTTTTTCTGAACCACTAGTACCAGGGCTTGCGAAGTTCTAGACGTCGCTGTGCGAATAACAACTATGTATAACATGAAAACCAACAGTTTCTGAAATAAACTACATTGAAAGCAAACGATACGTAAATTTAGTTTGTTTTAATTAGTTCTGAGTCCAAAGGGCAGCATCATATAGTTATGTTTCCGCCTACAGTTCAATCTTCTACACATTCCAAGAAACTAATGAATTACTGGCAATAAAACTGGGACGATGCTACACATTCCAAGAAACTAATGAATTACTGGCAATAAAACTGGGACGATGCTACACATTCCAAGAAACTAATGAATTACTGGCAATAAAACTGGGACGATGCTACACATTCCAAGAAACTTATGAATTACTGGCAATAAAACTGGGACGATGCAAAATATTCCAAGAAACTTATGAATTATTGGCAATAAAACTGGGACGATGCTCTGTCATTTCTCCATGGATGTTTAGTGAAAAAAGCAGCAAAACTACAGGGCCTATTACAGTACAATGCCTAACCACCTGGTCATGCTGGGCCACTGCGGCTGGTAAGAGATGCTTCCTTTTAATGCGCAAAGAAACTGATGTTAAACTGATCTGCAGGGTCAGTGAATAGAAATGTCACATAACCCAAATAGTCTAACAAACGACAGTTGGTCAAGCCACGATCAGAATGGTTTCGTAACACAAACAAATATGATGTGTAACCAAACACGATCCTTTAATTTTTCTACTCACTGACATAACATATCCAGATTCTGTTGTAATGCAATTTGCTGTATTAAAATTTCGTAAAACCGAATTTTGTTATTTTTGTATAGATGTAAGATGTATTCAAATACATATTAAAAATGCCTAGTACATTCTATTTTTTATATCCTCTCATATATATATATACCATTAAATCAAAAAGCATTCATTAAACCTTTGAACATGATCGTTAATGAAATATTTATAAATTAGAAATAATTCTTTATCTTTTGTCTGTTTGTAGTTATCACAAAGTTGCACAATGGGCTATCTATGCTCTGCCCACCACGTGTATTGAAACCTGGTTTCTAGCGTTGTAAATACCTAAATATACCTATATGTCATTGGGGGCGAATCCTTTATTTGGAAAAAAAATATTTGAAAATATCTGCACATGAGCTTTGATTTCATTAAGAAGAAAAACTATTTTGTTGTACAAATGAGGATGCTGTCCTTTCATTAGTGGCTTAGTAATAATCTTCAGAGTTAAAAATTATTTGTTTTACAATGCCATTAAGTACAAGGGATATTCTAGTCTCGGAAATTCTAAATCGCCGATATGATCTGAATGTATGAATATTTTGCGTCAGCCAAGGCTGTTAAATACGATTTTCGGTGTTATCAAAATACTTAAGAAATATCAAGTAGTGTCAAAAAAGTAGTTCTGATACACCAGTTCCACGGACGAATTTATATTGACTGTGGTTGTCACGTTACTTGCCTTTTCAAAATCGCTGCAGCATAACATACTCAACCAATGGTATGTCCTGAATGCTGACTTTTGTTCGTCTTTTTGGTCGCGGGTTCGAATCCCCGTCACACCAAACATGCTTGCCCTTTCAGCTGTGAGGGCGTTATAATGTGACGGTCAATTGCACTATTAGTTGATAAAAGAGTAGCCCAAGAGTTGGCGGTGGGTGGTGATGACTAGCTGCCTTCCTTCTAGTCTTACACTGCTAGATTAGGGACGGCTAGCGCAGATAGCCCTCGTGTAGCTTTGCACGAAATTCAAAACAAACAATCGTCTTTTTGTTTTTCAGATATATTGGAGTCTACACTCCAAAGAATGTTGTTAACGGTGTTTTTGATCTCCTTTAGATTTATAGGTGGTTTGTTGTTTACTAACTGCGAACGTATTATATATGTGGTTTCTGAATACTTTTCTCACTTTATGTTATTAACATACCCTCCGTATATTTTCAAAGATACCTTTGACTTAAAGGAACAAGGATATGAGTCTGTAATTTTTTCATGTTTATTTTTTATGTTTATCTTTCTTTTTATCAAGTGTCCATTGTGAAGGAGAATGTTTTCTTTTTTACTCTCAACAACTTCAGTATTACATACCTTATTCATTCTATAAACTAGACCACCCATCTTTATTCCTTTGGGGCAGTTTCATTTATAGTTTAGAAATGTTCTAGTTCCTGTAAACACCTGCTGTATATAAGTTGTATCTTGTGAACCATCATGTCTAAGAACGAGAGTATGTTATCTTCTCTATATATTATGAATTGAATTGCTGAATGTTGCCTGTTCAGATGGTTCATGAGTTCTGTAATATTGTCTGTATTGTACCTGTCTATAATACAGATGTATCGTAAACATACCTCAACCAAATCTTGGGACATAAGGTGATTGTTTTAAGGGTATTACCTTCTAAATATTCCGTGAAAGGTTACTAAGTAGTGATGATAGGGATGAGTTCATATCCAAGCCTTATTGTTGCTGGTATTATTTATTTTCAAGTTGAAATTAAGATGTTTTGATACAGTAGACTGTGAGTCCTGTTGTCGTGGATATTGTCGGTTGGGTGCATTCCTTAAGAGTTTTCTCATATTCAAGCTGTTGATGTAGTATTTATAGTGTCTGAATGGTTGCTAAGTTAGTGAATAGGTTAGATACATCGAAGCTGATAATTGTGTATTGTTGTATTTGTGTTGTTTAAATGATACTCTTTACAATATGAACTGGGCTCTTGACATGTGAGGATATTTTACTATTTAATATTGATATTATATCTATATTATATCCAACTAAGGATAGGTATGGTGAATATCTGCGCTTGACAACAGAACGAAGAAAGTCGCCTTTCTTGTGACTTTTATATAGACCATGGACGTGTGAGGTGACGCTGTGGTACATGGTTAGTTGTTTGACTCTTTCCGTTCCAACTTATTTCTGAGGTTTCTTGAGAAGTTGATAGATCTTGTGTTCTTTGTTAGTTGTTGGTTAGATTCATAGGCGACGAGTGAGTTTTTTGTTTAGGTAGGGTATTATGTCACGTGCGTGGGGTTGCACAACTGGGAAGAACCAGTTTGTGCTCCTAAATGAATAAACTCTCCTCAATGACTCACATACGCGCTCTTTCGGTTTTCTCTCGCTCTTTCCTCATATACTGTATAATATTTCTGAGTTGGTGAGAATAATGCCCCGTGACACTTCAAGTCTGGTTAGACTTGAATTTACAGTAGTTGCTATCTTCAACTAGAGTTTGAAACTTGGAGTATTCCTTTTTGTCCGTGAATAAAGTGGCATTACCTTTCTCTGCTGGTAGAATTGTTATGGTGTTGTCTTTAATTTCCTGAGAGCAGTTATTTTTCTGTTAGGTTGCATGGTATTATAGTGCAGTTTATATTTCATGACTTTTGAGACTACCGACTGTATTTTTATTTTGAATTTTTTCTTTTTCTTTTTCTGGTAAGCTCTAAATTGCGGTTGCAGTGGTTATAAATGCATCTGTGAAGTGCATTTTGTTATAGGTTGGGGGGACGTTTATCCCTTGACTTAGAAACTTTCTTTCTGATATTGTCAATCCTGATTTATTTAGATGTATCTATAGAGTAGGAGGCTTCTTGTTTTGAGAAACAATGGATCAATTTAGTTTCATTATTTGAATTTCCTTGGACCGTGAGTGTGTGATTGGTATGATTGGTATACAGGCGGTTACTGTTATGCTATTGTTACGTCTCCGTTTCGTTTATTGATTTTTCCGTAACTTCGTTCCGACGAAATTTTAACGACACAAGTC
>NW_013665733.1:431759-435352 GCF_000517525.1 Limulus polyphemus | reverse complement strand
CGGGACTTTCGTGATATAAACTTGTTTGTTTGTTTATGGCAAAGCTACTAAGGCTGGCTAGTGCTACCGTCCATAGTTCTTAATAGACGACCAAAGGAAAGACAACCGGCTGGCAGGACCCTACGCTAAATCTGGGGCTACTCTTTACCCAAAACAACTAGTGGAATAGACCATCAAATTACAAAGCTATCACGGCTGAAAGGACGTGCATGTTCAGCGCTAGGTTTCGATCACGTGCCTTGCATACTGAGAGTCGAACGCCCTAATCGCTAGATCATGCGAGACCAGGATATAAACAAGTTAGTAATTAGTATCTATTAACAATAATAGAAATAGATACTACTTAATAATTAGATTTTGGTGCTAATATTGGCTACTAATCAGGACAATGAATGATATCCGATCGCCACTATTTTCCTGTTAGTATTTAAACAAAAATAGAAAATAAATTAATAGTTTTAAATGTAAAATCACAAAACTATTACCCCTCACAATTGTTTTGCATGAATTCTTAACAAAAAGTCACGACAATTTCAAAGCATAACAAGTGCCTTAACATTTACACATGGTTCATGTTAAAAATATTTCTCAGACAATTATAGTATTTTGGCACTTGTGTATAAAGTTAAAATAATAAATATTTATGATTTTAATTATTCAGACAGTTTTGACGACATCACAATTAAGACTGACGTCACTACTACAGCCACCTTGGCTAACTGCAACTACAGGAGAGTGGAGTTCAATAAAGCTGAACAGTTATCCAAAGTAGTTTGTAACTTATTTGTTGTTTGTTTGGCGTAAAGCTACACAGTGACTATCACCGTTCTGTCCACCCCAGGAAATCGAACCCTAGCTCACCGGAGGACTATTTTGTTAGTTTAAATATATAAAACATTCTGGAATACAATTTTACTAAACAATAACTCTTCGTGATTTTTTTCCCTACATGAACTTAATTTATAAAATAGTAGTTTAAAAATATGACAGTATCAAGAGAGGCATAAAACAGTGAAACAGAACAAACTCCCTCTGCAACACGAAAACGGTGACACAGAACAAGCTTCCTCTACAACATGAAAACGGTTACACAGAACAAACTTCCGATACAACATAAAAAAGACAAGGAACAAACTTCCCATAGAATTTAAAAAACAGTGACACAGAACAACCATCCTATACAAAATAAATCAGTGACACAGAACAAACTCCTTATACAACATAAAAACAGACAAGGAACAAACTTCCCATACAATTTAAAAACAGTGGCACAGAACAAACTCTTCTACAATATGAAAACAGTGACACAGAACAAACTTCTTCTACAATATGAAAACAGTGACACAGAACAAACTTCCTCTACAATTTAAAAACAGTGACACAGAACAACAATCCTATACAACATAAAATCAGTGACACAGAACAAACTTCCCATACAATTTAAAAACAGTGACACAGAACAACAATCCTGTACAACATAAAATCAGTGACACAGAACAAACTTCCTATACAACACATCTACTGTTCGCATTAGAATACTTAAATAGTTTTGTTTGGTTGTTTTTCAATAATAATCTCAAAATTATTGTCAATTTTTCATATATATAGTAATTTTCTTTTTTTGAGAAAGGAAAGAGTCAAAATGTTCTTGTACTCCAAACCTAAAATTATGTTTTTCAATTTTCAAAACCTCACAAAACGTGAAAATATGAGAAAGTTAGTATTTGAAAGATACTATTGAGATTAATCACCGTTTACCTTTTCTACTTTGAAAGGTAAAGGTTAACTTAAAAGATACTTAACACTTCCCTCAGGAGCCAAGGGGTGTCTTTACACTACAATTTGTTGAATATTATGAGTAAGTTCAATCTGGAAACTTAAAAAGAGGGTGGTTTTGGATGTATCTTTTCGAGACAAGTTTAAATTTGTTAATTGACAACTTTTAAGTAAAATACAGCATCATCAAGTCTCCATCCTAACCAGTACTAAGGTCTACCCGCTGGGAGTAAATTCAGTATATATCAATAAAGCCACATTCTCAGAACCATTAATTAAAGCAATTTCCAACCTTTTATGCTTCTGTTATCACCTTTTTATGTTTAGCTTTCAATTGCGATACGAACGATTTCACATGCGATTCGATAGGGAAGGTCGAAGCATCACAACAGTCAGCAGTATGATGAGCAGCCAGGAACACTTTGAAAGCAGCTACAGACATAATATTGTACTCGGCTTGTTGCACAATATCTACCAAGGTGGTGTTCTAAACGGTTCCTGAATACCTCTGAGTGTCATTTGGAGACTTCCATGCTTCTTGTGCTTGGCCATTAAGCTCGTGAAGCGCTGACGGATTTTAGTCACCTTACCACTTCAAATCACTTTTCGCAGCCCCAACGCTAAAATAGTGCGGGAAATGCCTTCTTTTTAGCCAATAAACATGTTCAACAAATTTCAGTTCAAATTAAGAAAAACGGGATTGGGTAGTATTTTTTTCCCACAAAAATGTCCCCCACTGGCTCGTGAGAGGCCTGTTAAAACACTACGAAACAGGTCATATTACCAATTGACATCTAATAATTGTATACATTTGATTGTACTAAGGTATGTAAAATATTCCCCTATTTTTACAACCAGAAGCGAAGCAGTTATTCACTAAAAACGTTGGGTCACTGTTTTTCTTAGAGAAGAATTAACAAAGATCAAGAATCGAACAGTATATAAATAAGTATTGTTACATCTCTGTATGTTTGTTTGTTAATTTTTCTACGATACAAGTCCTTTCTTAAATAACACTTGTTTATTCTTCCTCAATACAACTTTGCAATACATTTAATTTTCACAGTTACACACACTATAGTTCACAACAATTCACTCACTTTCTACCGCGCTTGACTCAATTGTCCGTCTCTATCTCCGCCTGTCAGCAACTATAGTTCCGATCCCTGATCTGCTATACTCGGTTCCCGCCGACCGTAACTGCTGTTCTTGGTTCCCTACTTTCTCCCTTTCTCTGCTTCGTTCACTCCATTTCCGTCTCCTTTGTCAAGCGCACTTATATACGATAATATCGGCCGTGTAGACTGCTCTAGAATCTTCTAGACTCTCCTCACGTGCTACCAGAGTCACTTGACTTCCGCTGTCGTAACACACTGGCGTTTATTGCGAATATTCTAGAATACTCGTCACGTGACCCCCGCTGTCGTAACACTGCCCCTTCCTTAGTATTGTTCGTCCCAAAGAATAGCCACTTACATTAAACCAATAAACAATTAATAATAACTTAATTAAATGTACAGAATTTACAAACACAAAATCAAAATTCAACAAAGTCTTTTAATTTTACGGGACGTATCTTCTTCCATACTGGTCTCCGTCTCGTTGGCTTCTGCCTCAAGTGGGATTCATCTGCTTCATCAGGAAACGTCCTATCATTGGTAACAGTCACATCAGTGGTAGTAACTTCATTAAGGGTTTCACTGCTTCCCTTCTCAAAACCGAATAGAGTTTCTTCTTCGACAGTGGCTTTTTCAAGTGACACGTCTTCAGCAGCGTCATTTCTTCTGTTGTTCACTTCATCCCAACTGAAATGTCCT
>NW_013665733.1:429735-430759 GCF_000517525.1 Limulus polyphemus | reverse complement strand
GTTACGGAAAATTAACTAACAACTGGAGGCGTAACACATGTATAGTCTATTGTGTAGCTTTGCGCTTATTAACAAACAAACAAACCAAACCTCAACTGTAAATCTCTGGTTCACGGTTTACATGGAGAAGTCGTTCAACTTCGTTTATTTATTAGGAAAAAGTTTCAATAAAATGAAATATATTCGTTATCCTTTATCTAAAGTGGATCATATAGTTATATTATTATGAGCTAAAATTTCAATGTTTTAGTTAGAGGGTTAGGCAGACAGAAAGCGCATAACGTTAAGATCAAGTAAGTTTTCGGAGGTTGGCCTAGAATGTTTTAAATGACGTCACGAAAATCTAGTCACTAGTGAAGTATCAGGAAAAAAAACTATATTATGAATACGGAAATCAGTGAGGCATTGAGTCAGTTGTTTTCAGTCGGTAGAGTGGCGGCCATTCAGGGAAGTAGTTAATTTTGGAGAAGTATTTGGATCAGTGTTAGTTACCGCGTATATTCAGCTATTCGATCAATTATCTATGCAATTGTACAAATAAGTTTACTTTTATGTTAGTGAGGAATTTGCATTTGAACGTCATTTGTACATTTATGCTTACAAGTTACAAATTTTACGGAAGAAATAAATTAATTTGTTGTCATTACATGGATTGGAATTCGAATTATTTTCATAAATTAATTTAAAATAATCCGTCCAACAAAAGAATAACGTTACAACAATACTCTCCAATACTGACAGGTATTTTTATTACAAGTTACAGCTTTTCTTTTCTTTACTGTAAAAGCTGCAACTTGTAAAAAAATATACTTAATCAGTAAGTAAACTCAAAACGAAACTATTACTGACAGGTATTGTATTACTGGTTGTCATTCATTATGATGAATGTGTAAATTCTATAAGTCTTAAATTCACTTCAATAAGTTGGATCACTGTAATAGCATCACAATATAGAAAAAAGGACAAGTTTATTTTGTTATGTTTGTTTGTTTGTTTTGGAATTTCGCGCAAAGCTACACGAGGG
>NW_013665733.1:421183-429131 GCF_000517525.1 Limulus polyphemus | reverse complement strand
ACACAAAGTAGTTACAGCGATACATTTTGTGATAAACTCGAATTAATTAGAAGAACAAGTTGAAGAGCAAAGTTTTCAACTCGTTTATTTATAAAGAAGTACACGTAATATGCAAGCCTCTTCTCAGCCAACCGTTACATGTCTATTCTATGTGAGCCGGGCGTGGCTCAGTGGTTACCGTGCCGAACTGTAAATCTGAGTGTACATGTTTCATGTTTCATTGCCACAAAATCAAAATTTGATACTATGGGTTTATTATAATAAATCCCACTATATAATTAGAGTTGTCGGTGGGTGATGTGTGGTAGCTGCCTTATCTAGTCTGTCAGTTCAAATTTAGTGACTGATAGGGCATGTAACCATAATGTAGCTTTGTACGAATATTCGAAATAACTAACCAGGTATTTTATGAGCTTCTCTATATATTCGAAATTATAACATATCAGATATAATTTGCAAGTTTGAGCATTTCTGACGCTTCTCTGTGTCTTTACGCACCTCATGAACTTAGATATTCAAAGAAAATTTCAGACCTTAACTACTACTCATTTTGATCCACTGCCCCTTTTTGATAAAATATATCAGTTGTTCAAATAACAATGGCTTTTTTTTTTATATATGACACACAAAATTTCAAGTACATCTGCACTTAGATAAAATGTTATCTTGTCTGTCACGGATCTGCCAAGACAAGATTTAATACATCGTTTCTGTTGGTAATGCTGGTTTTATCAGGAATACAAACAAGTATGACTTATTTCTTTCCCGCTTTGATTAATACTGGCTGGAGATATAAAGAATACATATTAACTGTACAACCGAGAACCCATTACTGTAATTATAGGCCCGTTTGGTTTGTTGGATGTTAAGCACAAGGCCGCATAGTAGGCTATCTGTGCTATGCCCAACGCAAAAATGGAACACAGAACCTTAGATTTATTAGCTCTAAACATACAGCTGAGCTACAAGAGAATGGATGGCGCCCTAACTTGTACAACGAAACAGCACTGATTCTTCTGAAATCAAAGTTTTTCGAAATAAAGAATTATTTTTTAATCAATAAACTTTTAATTCATAGTCAAGTTCAAAGTTGTTGTTTTCTAATTTACTGGTACTAGCAGAAATACCCACCCTCCGGGCATGTATAACTGGTACTTCCTGCGGAAGGCTATTGGGCCTGCAGCCTTTTCTGGAATTGTCTGACAGTTCTACAACAATGTACTCATACTTGACATTCAATAATGTTCACCATCCATGAGAAAAACGATTTTATTGCAACACTCATGAAATTTTCACTAAAGAAAAACAAATAATTTTTTTAAGTTTGTTTTTTGATTGTTTTATATTTGAAACTTACTCCTTTTTAGTAATTTTTATTGGTTAAGCCTGAAACATATTATTTTTGTGAAAATTTCAACTGTTTTATTTATTGCTCAGCTATAAAAATACTGCCTAGTTATAAAAATATTACCCAGTTATGAATGGTGATGATGGGTGCGGTAGTTTCCGAGATCCGAGTTTTGGACGTATACATCGCAAGCTCTATTATAATAAGATTAATGAGATAAAAAACACAAAAAAATGAAGAAAAAAAAAGAAAGTCTAGAAGGTATTTATTATATTTTTATATGTATTTGATTACACTTTATATCTATGAAAAAATAATAAAATTCGCTCTTACAAAATGTTAGCACAGCAGATTGTAGTGTCACAGAATCTGGGAATGTTATGTCAGTGAGTACAAAAGTTAAAGGATCATGTTTGGTTATACATCATATTTGTTTGTGTTACGAGACCATTCTGATCATGGCTTCACCAACTGTCGTTTGTTAGACTGTTTTTGGTTACATGACATTTCTATTCACTGACCATGCAGCTGTTCAGATCAGTTTAACATCAGTCTTTTTGTGTGTTAAAGGAAGCCTCTCTTACCAGTCGCAGTTAATAATAATCATAATGACAAAAATATCTGAAGTTTGATTAAAAAACAAACTAGAAAGCCTATTAAACATATGTAAAAAAATCACCAGCACATTCAGGTTTTACATAACTATTAATTTCACCCTTCCATAACTAGTAGAGAACACATTTTTTTATTCAAATAATTTTCATAAATTTTCTTGCAGGTGTTCTGGGTGTAGTCATGCTCAAAAGATCCAGCTTTTCTCCTTTCTCTCTTAGTTTTCATAACGTAACCACCAGAGCTCCGGTGTACACAGAACATAAATGGTTTCAGTTTTGCTCTAAGTTTGTATGGTTTTAGCTATACATGTTATGAATAATCATGGAATTGCATAATTATATCTGTCCTTGTTTTGTGTGAACATTATCAGAAATTTCTTCTTCACCCAGCAGCCAGTTAACGTCACAACAATAAACAGAAGCTGGCCAGTAAGTAATGCAAATAAACGAGTACACGTTATTGTTTGAAAACGTACTTTTTATTTGTACATTTATATATTTGTTTTCTTTGTTGACCCTGCTCAATTTCATCTTTACATAAGATATCATGAATCTGCATTTTTTCCGAAAAGATTTTGGCTATCTGTTCTAAAACACTATGTTGAAAATTAACTAAATTATCTTTGAGCAAATTCATTTTAAGCTTTACAAAGTAAAATTGTTTATACATAAGAATGAATTTTCTCAATAATACTTTTAACAGATGTATATTCCATTGGTAGTTAATACTTTTCACAAGGCTTGATCCTTTTTGCTACCCACTGTGGAATTGATTTGGGGTTGCTCCAAGCAAACTTTGAGTTGAAGAATACAGCGCAAAAGGCAACACTGGTGAGCAGGCAGCTCAACATCACCTCCTGAAGGGACATGATCCTTGCCAAAATTATGGCATCTATTCCATGAACTACCACATCAAAAAATGTACCAAACACAACATCAGGAACTTTTCGGCTTTCTTTCCAGTCCAGAGAACTCCAACTAACAACCTGAATAGGTATAACAATAGCAATTTATTTTAAATAAATCGACCACAAAATAGATATAGAAGCAAGCTGTGAATGAATATATCATAAAAACATATAAACATTGAACAAATGTTGAGGAACTGGATTCCAAGAAAAAAGAAGGAAAGTACTTGTAAAATTTCAAGTTCGATAGAAAAATGCCAAAAATTATTCTTAGACTAGAACTTGCTCTTGTATGGCCACTAAACATTGATCTTACAACCACAGCTAATCAGAGGGGAAGACAGGAGAGCCATTTGGCCTGGACCTCAGATTTAGACATTATTAATTTTTTTCGCATTTGTTAAGTTTCGCAACTTCTTGTTTTTATGTGCTTCACTCCAAATCACATTTCACTCTTTTTTCGAGCGAATGATGGTCTTATTTTGTCTTTATGTGTCGTCATTTTTTTTTATTATGGCCAGGAGCCTCAAAAGCTAGAAGTGCTCCAGGCCTCTCTGAATCTCTGAGAGGGTCTGTTTACAACCAATAACATATTAAGAACAATTTTCACCTACTTTCAACGCACATATTCTCCTGTCCTTGTATTTCTGACGAATTCATTTAAGGGAGGAAAATCAGTATTAGCCCGGTACATAAATTCAAATCATTCTATATCTAACTGCTCAATCCTTATTCGTTGCTAGAAATAAAATCTGACTAAATTGATGCTGTCTTTTAGTCTTAGTCTTAGTCTTATGAGTAAAATTTCAGCTTGTTGACGTTTTTCCTCACATTTAACAAACAAAAGTGTATATGAAAATATGTATAGCCATTAGGGAAAAATTCTTTAACAATCTATATAGACTACATAACCTTTTTCGTCCAGCTGTGCTTTTCCCATGTACAAATGATGAAGACATGTTCAATGATCTGCAACACGGCCAGCCATTGAAATTGTTGTATAATAAAGAAGTATGAAATAAACACTGTCAAAGTATCGCTTATGAAATAGGGAAACTGGCGAACCAAATCCTTACGAGGAAGAAGGCGCCATCCAAGAAGCACGGTCAAATGCCCCAAAAAGTGGAAACACTCCAGAATGAAAAACACCGTTGGTAGAACATTCATGATTACTGGGAAAACGGCTGGTTTCTAAATAAAGGAAGGTTTACTTTAATGGAACAATATATTCTCTCTCGATGTGACAATGAGTATAAAGAACAGTCCCATCAGTTTTAAACAATTTAACTACGTATCAATTAAAGTTAAAGCTTTCACTGTAATTAATGTTGAACAATAACTTTAGCTAATATCTTCTTGCTTTTTATGAAAAATGCTGCAAACTGAAAGATTTTCATCGAACACACGTAGGAATAAAACAAGTACAAAACTTGATTTTTGTTTCCCTTATAATTTTCATCATATTTGTTTATTATAATTGGATACCTTTTTCTCTAAAATTATGTTACCTATATATTAGCAGTAAGTTTGAAGGTTTATATCGTTAATATGCAAGGTTAATTCCTTGCTGTAGTCATGCGAGCTAGCCCATCGTACAGCTTTGCACATAAAACAAAGAAAAGGACCAAAAAAAACTTTATAGCATTGCTATACAATAGGAGAAGGAACCAAGAGTTATACTTGCGAAATTTACAAGTTGTATTATTAAATAGTGGCTTCATAGTTTTCTAGGTTTGAGTATGTTGTACTATTTCATGAAACTTGTATAAAATGTGGGTAAAGCCTAAAATGATATATGCTTTCAGCAATCCTTATATATTAATAACTGACAAGTAATATAAATATTAACACACTACAAATTAAGCCGTGACCTCTATCAGCCTCTAACAATTAGAATAATTCTGTTCACTTTAGTTCCTGAGTCATATAAATGTTGCAGACATTGTTGATGGTATGTTTTCATGTATATGTTTCTGAACGAGTTAGAAGAATTCGTACAACTTTCTGTAGCTAAGCGATGTGTAATATTGAATGAGTCTTCGCGACTTTCTTTTCAGTTTTCCTCTATCATTATCTTACAAAATTACTTCTTTACGTATATTTAGAGTAGGTTCCAGCAGTAAAAAAATTTATGTTAGCATGTGTGCACGTATAGACATAATCCTTTTCGGGTTGGCAATAAAAAATTAAAATTACAGCGAATGGACGTCACAGAGGTATGTGTATTAACTACAGCCGCGCAAATACCCAACGTTTGGTGTTTCTCACACTTTGCTAATATAAAAACAATTTTTGTTTTTGTTTATTCTTCATAAGGTTTCATCTGTGAACTTAGCTGCTTAAGTCAGAATTGAATATTAACGTTATAGCTATGAAAGTCAAAAGTTCAAACAAGATGATCGGTGCTCGTGTTTGAACAGTTTTTTCATCATTGTAAAAAATAAATATATTTAGTCTTACAAGTACACGGATCTTTTCTCTAGTTAAGAAGTATATGGTTACTGTACCTGCTTTTGCTCATACATATATATAGAAGCACAACGAACTGTGATATAACTAATTGTAATACGTGCAGTCTTAGTCTATCAAATATATTAATATACAGTAATAACATTCACTCTAATTTCTTTTCGGTATCAAAATTGAAAGACCCCTATGAAAGAAATAAAAAATATTAGGCTCCCTAATATTAATTCCAAAACATACACTTTTAAACTTACCGAATAATCCTAATAGTTATGGTCGATATGTTTTCTACACGGTAATCTAATGTTTTTTCCTTATATAACACACTTTAACAACAGTGTACAAACCAGTACAAGTATTTTATCATCAAGGTTACACTTCTACTTATACGATGTACTTGAAGCAGCGCTCGTTGTGTGCAGGTTTAATATACAGGATGGACGACATACTGATATAACATTATGTTGATAGATGACGCTCCTTTAAAAACAGCACTATTTAATAGAAAAAAATTACACGGCTCTCACAGGAAATAAAAAAATTAGTCCTTACAATTAAAGGTTCTTTCATTTTCACGAACTGACAAGAACAGTAATTTTTAAACCTTTCTCACAAGTAAGCGTTTAAAATACATATACATTCGTACTCCCTGCTTGGCATTTATACACAGGGTTAAGTAAATTATATTAAAACAGTTTTTAATATGCAAATAAACACATCAAGTGACAACCACATCCACAATGAAGTGGCGGTGGAATGGCGCGTATTATCAGAACAACATTGTGACGTTGATTGGTGTTAAGTAGTTAGTGTGATGCCATCTAAAACGGATCGCTTCTGGAAAGGGTATGTAACAGCCATTTTCAGCACAAAGTTTTCATACACTAAGATTGTAAAGATAATTTCATATTGGAGATTTAGGACTTGCGAGAAGGAGATGTTTCTTGTACTTAATGATCTTAATACAAACAAGACAACGAATTAAATTGTGAGAGCTACTCAGAGCGTAAGCAGAAGAACCTGGAGCTGCGTTATTTGTGTTAGAGTTAACTTTTGTAGTTAAAAAGAGTAACTATGCCTGGTCTACTACTTTAAATTATTGAGAAAAACAACAAAAACTGATTTACTAATAAAGTAAGAAAGTTAAACGTTTAGATTAAACGACAGTCTAAAAAGCCTAAAAGTATAATTACACCAAGAAAATTACGATTTTCTCGTTCGCACGAAGATAGCTTTTGTATACGGAAACATCTGTTAGCTAAGTTCTTGCACAGATCTTAAAATGTAACGTTGATAAATGGAAACATCGGTACATGTAGATACGTAGATCTTGATCAAGAACTCAGCTAACAGATGTTTCCGTATATAAAAGCTATCTTCAAGTTTTGTACAACAAAAACCTTTTCAAGTAAGCAACTCCTAATACTTCTTACAGTTATAACAACAGCAATTGCCATAATCGTGAGACAGTGGAATATTTAAATAGCAGTTGGCATTTAACGTCACACGCAATAAGTTTGAATATTGGGCTTACGCTCAGTGGCGTGGCAAGGGGGGCAGCCGCCCCCGGACGCAGGTTTGAAGGGGGCACAAACTTCCCTCTGGCCTATAATGCCTGTTAATTAATGATTATGCCCTCCCCTAGAATATGGCGCAACTGTCCAACGTTAAGTAAATACGACATAGTGTTATTTGTGTGTATTACGCTTGCAGTTTTAACTTTTAAAAACCGCCCATTGAAACACAATGAGACCGAATTGACCTACAGAAGTAAATTACATTATTCCAGCATTCATCTGTAGATCAAATACAAGTCCTAGAGTACAATGTACAAATAAGTGTATGTTCAACAAACAGAAAATACGAGACTGATGTAACATATTGTTACGACAGCGGAAGTCACTTGACGCTAGTAACATGTTATGAGCTTCTAGAAAATTCATGTCCCTTCGTGAAGCCTCGAGTAGTTACTAGATATGCGGTATTCTTGTATATAAGACCGCCAAGAAGTGACGGCAACAATGCAGGTGAATTGCAGACAGAGATAAAGGCAGACAGTTGGGTCGAGCGCGTGTGTCGTTCGTTGTGAATTATAGCGTTTGGTTAAGTTATAGCGTGACTGTGGAAATTAAGTGTATTGCAAAGTTATATTGAGAAAGAATAAACTAGTTTTATTTAAGAAAGGACTTGTATCGCTAAAGTTTCTTCGGAAAGAATTTTTACGGAAAATTAACAAACGAACAGAGGCGTAACAAATTGGTGTCAGAGAGTGGGACAAAAAAAATGGAAACGAGAAGCGGCAAATCAAACTACAGCTTAGCAGAATTGATGGCAGCAATACAAGAGCAGCAAAAGAAACAAGACGAACGAGAAAATAAACAAGAAGGACGAGAAAAGAGACAAGAAGAGAGATTACAGCAACTGTTGGAGAAAAAAGAAAAGAAACAAAAAGAGAGACAACAGTATTTGCAAGAAAACCTGCAACAGTGGCAGCTCGAACAGCAAAAGAAACAAGAAAAGAAATTACAGCAGTGGTTGGAGGAAAAAGAAAAGAAACAAGAAGAACGAGAAAATAAACAAGAAGAAAGTCTCCAACAGTTGAGGGAAACCAG
>NW_013665733.1:419567-420901 GCF_000517525.1 Limulus polyphemus | reverse complement strand
AGGATATATTAGACACCGACCTAATCAGCCTCAGACAATGGGAAGCCCCTTCCAGACCCCGCAGCTAAATCCTAATGCAGACATCTTCAGTCCTGCTAGAAGTGAAATTCCACACACGAGTGTTAGCAATAGGGGTGAACTAGTACGAAGGAAGCCACGGGAATTCAATGGAAAGGCACCCTGGAAAGCATATAGATCACAGTTTGAGCTCCTGGTAGAAATGAAGGGGTGGACAGAGGAGCAGAAAGCAGTATATCTGGCAATGAGCCTAAAGGGACAAACATTGGAAATACTTGGACAGTTGTCGGCAGATGACAGGCACAACTATAGAGCACTATCAGTCCAAAGTCTACAGGGCTAGGTTTAGGACGAGCGTCCGTGCTAAAGGGGAGAGCCTGCAAGAGCTGACACAGGACTTGGAAAGTATGGCACACAAGGCCTACCCAACTGCACCACCCGATGTTCTCAAGTTGTTGCTGAGGGATCAGTTTGTAGATGCCTTGGACAGTCCACAACTAAAGATACAAGTAAAGCAAGCACACCCGTCTACTATGCAGGATGCAATAGCCAGAGCTCTTGAATTTGAATCCTACATTAAGTCCAGCACAGAGGTACCAAGGTTTGTACAGTCATCAGGATTCAAGGCCAGAAAAGGTCAGCTTTCAGAGAAGTTTGAGGGACTTTGCTGGTACTGTAATAGACTTGGGTACAAGAGAGCTCATTGCTGGCAACTTCAACACAAGGGAGATGCCACAGCAGGAAAGGCTGCTCCCCAGAAAGGTTGTTGGAACTGTGGAGAGCAAGGACATATTAGGAGCCAGTGTAAGAAGAATACTACCAATAAGTCAGCTTCGGGAAACCAGTAGTGCTTGGTGCTGAGGGACGCCCACCAACCCCCATCGTGAAAGTCCCAACATCTAAGTGTAAAATGCCAAGCACACATAGTGTCTACGTGACAGGAAAGCTGGATGGCAAAAGGTGCAACTTTGTCATAGATTCTGCATCTCAGCAAACACTCGTGAGTATCAAGATGTTAGATCACAGAGGAGTATCAGAAGCTGTACAGAAGCTCTGTGGTGTGACAGGACATTATGCAAGGTTGTGGGGACCAGTGTGGGTAACTATTGAGCTCATAGGCATGAAGGACAGACACATAGTATACTTGGCTGACATTGAAGACCAACGCATATTAAGCTTGGACTATTTACTACCAAGGAAGTTTGTAATTAATTTTGATAAAATGACGTTTGGGAACAACAAAGGTCAAATTCCAGTAACTGTTAAAAGAGAGGATGAACTAAGTAGGTGTCATCAAGCTGAAGTCAAAGTGACTG
>NW_013665733.1:407306-418567 GCF_000517525.1 Limulus polyphemus | reverse complement strand
TACAGGGGTGTGCTTGCTTCACTTGTATCTTAAGTTGTGGACTGTCCAAGGCATCTACGAACTGATCCCTCAGCAACAACCCAAGGAGATCGTGTGGTGCAGTTGGGTAGGGCTTGTGTGCCATGCTTTCCAAATCCTATGCCAGCTCGTGCAGGCTCTCCTCTTTAGCACGGATTCTCGTCCTAAACCTAGCCCTGTAGACTTCCGACTGATTTTGGGTTCCGTACCTGAGTTCTAGAGCCGCTACCAGTGCTCTATAGTTGTGCCTGCCATCTGCTGACAATTGTCCAAGTATTTCCAGTGGTTGTCCTTTCAAGCTCGTTGTCAGATATACTGCTTTCTACTCCTCTGTCCATTCATTCATCTCTGCCAGTAGCTCAGACTGTGCTCTACATGCTTCCCACGGTGCTTTCCCATCGTAATCTTGTGGCTTCCTTCTTACTGAATCACTCCTAGTACTGACATTCATATCTGGGATGTGACTTCTAACAGGACTGAAGATGTCTGCATTAGGGTTTAGCTGCGGGCTCTGGAAGGGGCTTGCCATTGTCTGGGGCTGATTAAGTCGATGGTTAATGTATCCTCCCTGTGTAAAATACAATAGATCATCCTTTCATGTATCTAATTCGCTTTTAAGAGTTGCCTGAGAATGTGTCAGAGTTTGTGAAAGTGTTATCGGAAAGGATGGATGATATTCACCATCAAGTGTGTTCAAACTTGAAAACGTCTGCTGATTCGACGAAGTTAACTTATGATAAGAGATCTACTAAAGTCAGCTTTGTACCAGGAGACAAAGTATGGTGGTATAATCCCAGGAAGACCAAAGGGAAGTCTCCTAAGTTGTCATCTCCATGGGAAGGCCCATATGACATAGTGGATCGCCTCTCAGACGTGACTTTCACTGCCCCCTCCTTAATATTGTTCGTCCCGAACAATAACCACATACAATAAATCAATAACCAATATCTGCTTCATCACGAAATGTCCTATCGTCGATAACAGTCACATCAGTGGTAGTAACTTCATCAAGAGCTTCGCCGTTTCCTTTCTCAAAACTGAGTAGTAGTTACTTCATTTATGGTTTCACAGTTTTCTTTCTCTAAACTGGGTAGAGTTTCTTCATCAACAGTGGCTTTTTCAGGTGACACATCTTCAGCAGCGTCATTTGTTCTGTTCCTCATTTCGTTACAACTGAAATGTCCTGGACCGTGACAACGCCAAAGCCTGTTGGCATGCACCACCTTTGATTTACCTCGCCGACCACATTTTATCCAGTTGCGTCATCGAGATCATGTGATTCTCACGCTCTCTACTTTCTAGAATTATCCTGTACTTTGGCGAATGTTCTAGTTCTTGCTGGATATAGGGTAGGCTGGTATATAAAAGAGGGGAAGGTAATGTGTGGATAGACAGTGACTAATTGATCTGCGGTCAGAAGTATTATTGATGTTCATTGTTATAGCGTTTGTTTAGCGCGATTGTTGAAGCTGAGTGTATCGGTAAAGTTGTATTCGGAAAGAATAAACCAGTTTTATTAAGTAAAGAACTTGTGTCGCAAGTTTCGTCAGAACGAAGTTACGGAAAGTTAATTAACAAACGGAGACGTAACAATATCTTCAAGCATCTGACTATGAGATTTGCATGCAATGAGGTCTGAGCTACTTTCCACTTAAAAAATATGTTTAATGTGAACTGTGCTTGTGCATGATGTTATCATCATGTATTGATAGCCCTCCACTAATAGGAAGGTGACACAATATCCTTGCACAGTAACTCCTATCTAAGCATTTGCACTTGAACTAACTGCATTATTTTCCTCAGCATTGTCTAGAATGGACTTGTTCCAAAATTGTTAATCAATTACTTGAGGTTTGCTACAGTTTACGCCTGATTTACTTTTTGTCCAAGTTTACCTAGTATGGTGTTCGTGTTTCATATTACCAGGGTAAAGCAAACTGTATTAAGTTACTGTATACATCCTGGGAATTGTTGTCACTGCCATATTCAAGCAAAGTAAAATTGAAACTGGCTGTAAAAAAATTTAGAGAAAAAAAACAAAGTTGACAGAAAAAATTATTTAACTACTTTATCAATTAATCAGTTAGGCGAGGGATAACAAATCTCATCTTTATTTTAGCCAAAACCTGTGATTTGATTAAACACTTAAAAAAATGAAATGATAAATAGAATAAACACACAGAAGTGCATAGTTTGCCACAGCACTGCAGTAAACTTAAAGCATTATGAATGTGTTTTAGCTTTTCACACAATAAGCATAGATTGAATAACTAGTCTAATAAGAACAAACCAAAAATGACAATGTGGAAAAAGGCCAATTAATCCACCAAGATCCACCCTCACCCATCACAACAGCAAAATTAAATATATTACTTATAAGCTCTGTAGAATATTTAAATGTAGTTTAAATGTCACAGAAATTTTTGGTTTTATTAACAGGATTTTAAAAATTTATGAATAAGGTTAATGTAATAATTTATAGGACTATTGGAATTATATGTAGTTCAGGTACTTTAAGCTATACTATAGTATGTAAATATTATGGCTGTACAAAACCCATTCAGAACTTATACCACAAATATCTAAGTCATTTTTCAAAATTTCAGTAAATATTGCCTAGTTATTTAAAACAGTTCATATATATTTGTGAGCTATACTTAATTTTGGCCTTAAGCAGTCACTTGTGCCTTTTCATATTTATGTTAAAGATACCGATAGAGGCACAGTTAATAAATGAAAGAAGTTTACTGATGACTTTAAACTTGTCAGTATTTAGGTACTACAGAATCTCTTGGATCAAGTATTAACTTTGATAGATTTCTGAAAAATGAACTTTAGTTATAATAAGTGTAAGGTAATGTATTTGGATGCCTCTGATTTCTGTTATGTATTCTGAAAACAAAAGGATGAGAGAACACAAGTTTATGATTTGAAAAAAAAATGGTTAGACATTTTTTATTTCCCAGTTTCTAGAGTTGTAAGTCTGCAGACATACCACTGGGGTGTGTGATGATGCAATACATTTTAAAAATTCTTTCAAGTTTTTATTTAGGTCTCATTCACCAATTGAAATCCAAGTACTTCTGTTTTTTTTATCACAGAACTTATACTCTTCTCACACAAGAAGAAAGCTCTCCTTAATTTTCATTAGTGCAAAGCTATAATTCTCAATATTAAGACTGATTATCTGACCTTGTCATAACATCTTGTGGTCATTTTGAATCAGAGAAGCATTCTTAATAGAACCAGCTCTTTCAGTGAAATGGAAAGTACTACTCTCCAAGTATTCATTCAAGTTACTGGCTTAAATAATGAACTATATGAGTTAAGAATTGAATAGACCATTGATTTGTGGTAGAAAGCATGGAGGGTGTTGAAGTATCATGAAACTGGTATTCAGATAGTTATGATAAATAAGCATTTTTCTAGTATAAAGAGTGTGAATGTTGAGGTTCCTAAGGCAGCTGTTGTGAGATCTTCATTGTTTGGTATTTATGTAAATAACTTGGATTGTTGAAGCAATATTTTCAAGTTTCCTGATAATTCTATTACAGCTAGAAGGGCTTATATTGTTGAGAAAATATGACTTATAAGAAGGACTTAAGTCTTTCTACAGTTACTACTAAGTCAATTATTTATTGACTCCATTTTCTATTAGATCTCTGAGGATTAAAAATCACCCAAAGAATACCTTGTGAGACACTATCTGAGGCTTCTTGAAAGTGAAGATATACAGCATCAACCAGGATGCTCTTATACAAAATAAAAATATAAGTCAAAGCTTATAAAAAATAACACTAAGAGCTACTAAGGTCAGAAAGCATCCTGAAAATCTAATTAAATGCGAATTTCCTATGTGCTTTCCTGAATGACTAATTACAATAATTATATATTAGATCGTCAAGAAATTAATGTTGCTTTTTTTTTAGATGAAAAAACTTGAACAACTTATATATATCAAAACAAAACATTTATTAAATGAAATAGTCTCCATTCTTATCAATGATGCTTTTCCATCTTACAATCAGGTTTTTAATGCCCCGATTAAAGAAATTACTTGGCTTTGAAGCAAAAAGCATGTCACTGTCCTCTTTAACACCTTCCACATTTGCATATGTTTTCCCATTAAGATGGTGTTGCAGTGAATGAAAAAGATGGTAATCTGATGGTGCCATATCTGGAGAATATGGCAGCTGGGGAAGAAATTCCCAACCCAATTCCATAATCTTGTGTTGCGTCAAATGTGCCACATGTGGACGTACATTGTCATGGAGAAGAAGAATACCTTTATGATTGATGATTGAAGGGCTTGATTTAAACATTCCAGTTGCTGACTATTAATCTTTGCATTGACAGATTGCTGTGGATTGAGGAGTTTGAAATGAATTACTCCTTTGATGTCCACCAAATGCCAAGCATCACTTTTTAAGCATTATATCTCTGTTAGAGTATTAAGTTATGAGTGTTACAAGTTTTATTGGATTTATAATTCTGAAGAAAAAACTTTAGATTGGGTCTTAATCAATTAGGAACAACCAAAATGAGTTGAATGGCTTTGTGGTAGTCATGACTATCATAACTGCTAGCCTTTCTACAGCTTTATTGTTATATTTTCAAACAGCATTCAGTTTTGATCACTGTAAACCCACGTCTTGAGATTGCATTATTTCTATGTTCTCACAGTTTTGTTGGACTCTAAGTTAGTGGAAAGTGATATTCACCTGTTGCTAATCCAACTTTCCTCTGAGAACAGAGTGGTCATTTTGCATTCTTGTGTTTCATTGGCTAAAGTTAGATAAGTGTCTTTTCTTTGTCCTCTAACTGGACATGTGTGTTTGAAATTTAGTAAGTAAGACAGTCTTGTCCTACTTGTCATTCCATTCACAGTCAGTCAAATAAATAACTGTGTAACTTTTTTTTTTTTACATCTTAAAATTCATCTCCAATACTCATCAGTGACTAACTCCCAGCTGGAACATAGCCTTCCTCTAGTTATTGTGGTTGTGACTTATCTGTGTATAACTCTTTACTTAAGAATATCACAGCTTCTCTCATCCTTAAAATAGTAGGATGTTATTTCTAGTCCTTGCAGGAGTTTGAAGTCGAAATTTACTAACTATATTTATCATTCAGATTTCTCTTGTGAAAAATCAGAAGACCATGAATCAAGCTCTGAGAAGAGGAGCTCTTATTGTCTTTGAGGGATGTGACCGTGCAGGGAAAACTACTCAGTGTCACAAACTAGTTGAAGTACTTAAAAGAGAAGGACATAGAGTGGAGTTAATGAAATTTCCAGGTGTGTACTTGAGTTTGAATACCTTTTACGTGATCAGGTAGATTACCATTCTTTTAAACATCTAAACATTGCATGTATGATGTTATTGTATATTTTGTTAGGTAATGACAGTCATACTGAGTAAATGATCTTAGAGAATAAATCAGTTAATAATCCTTAATCAATACAGGTGTACTTTTTGTTGCTTGTCACTTGTAGCTGTCAAAAGTAATGCAGAATATACTATCCAAATATCAGTATTTGTTTTCCTTAGTAAATAGAAAATTGATAAACTTAAGTGAATGGGACAAGCACTTTTAGTCTGCTAGTTATAAATTTAATTTAACCTATTCTTTCTCTTGTAATTACTATTTTAGATATAATACTTTTCCTTCACTTACATAAGAGCTTTCCTTGATTTGTGCTGTCCTGTATTTGCATAAATTTTGCTTGCCACTAACCATGATGTTCCCACCTACCCTCATGTATTTACACATGGTATAGTTGCTCTGTAGCATTCAAATGAGCATGCAACAACCCTTCACCAACAGGAGTGTGTCACCCTCCTAATGCAATAGATTTTCTCTATACTGTAGACCACTCATCACTTCTCAACTTGGCATTCACAAGTGCAGTCATGCTACATTTTCACTTAGTACTTTGCATTTTCATGTTCACTTTAACTTTCTGCTACCTTTTTGACAACTTTATGTTTGTTGTCATTTATATTTTAATTTTTCTTCTGAAAAGTTTTTATTTTCCACACGATGAACTCTTAACTTCATGTAACAACTACAGCTTCTGTATGGATCCTGCCACACTAAATACTACTGTGGCTTTGGGCCCCACAATGTTTGTGGAGGAGGTCTCAGCCTTGGTGCATCATGAATTACATTCTTACATGCGGGCTGCAATGTCTCCTGAGCCATTGTTGGATCCCCCATTTCCTGGAGAATTTGTTCCTGAGGATGAAGAGTTGGACAGTCTTTTTAGCAGCTCTTCTCAGTCTACCCCTATGGATCTCCCTCGTCCTTCCTCAGCCTTTCTGTACATGATCTCTGAGGTTTATTACCTTTTGTTTCTTCCTCCTGTTTCATATGATTTCTACCCCTCCTTTCTTCATTCTGGCCTGACGTCCAATTTTTTGGCTTTACCCCTCACTAATTCCTTACCCAACTGCATTCAGGTACCAATATTCATAGACTCCTACATTTGGCTGACTTGCATGCTTTGTGATTCCATCGATCAGAGTTTACATCTCTTGATTCTCAGACCTTGGAATCAGTGATTCAAGCATGGGACTCTGATCCTACTGCCACTTTTCATTTTTCCACTGCCCAGTTCTCTCATCTTTGTCTTACCCTCATGACTATCCTCTGTTATCTGTCAACTATTCATCTCCTCTCTGAAGCTATCCACCATTCTCCTGAGGGGTTTTTGGTGGATTTGTGTGTCCTTTTCCCTATATTGGTGCATATATCTTCTTCTGCTTTAACCCTCCATATATATGGCTGCTTTGTTTTTTGGACTTACTTGGTAAGGATACTCTTTTGTCACATGTGCATCTGCTTGAGCTTTGCCTGGCTTCTTTCTTGCACCAGTCTGTTTTTGGGATGTTCCTGATACTTAAATCTTGGGTGAAGACTGTGAGCCTGTATTCCTCTATCTCCTCTCTTGTTTCTCATCTTTCCAAATCCTCTCTAGTCCCTGTTTTTGTGTGTTCCTCATCTCTACCAGTTCCACTTTCCTGTGTTTCAGTTATGAGTCAGAAGATTGCCCATTGTCGCTTTTTCAGATGCCAGTATTGTCGGTGACTACCCCTTAGGTTCCAGCAGTTTACCAGGCTTGCTCATTTGTGGCATCTTTTTGCAGCAGATTCCTAGGTTCTTCAAGTGTTAGTAGAAGCACTATTTCTTCGTTTTTCCACTTCTCCTCCATTATCTCTTTCATTTTTTTCACCCTCCTCTTTGGGATCCACTTTCTTGCCAGCATCTCTCCAAGGTGATGCCAGATCTCATGAGAAAGGATACTATAAAACAAGTGTTTCACCCTTCTCTAGTAATTTATTCCTGTCTGTTTGTTGTCCCCAAGAAAACAGGGGATTGGCATCTGGTTACTGAACCTCTCCCACCTCAACTGCTTCATAGACCTCTCACATTTCACCATAGAGTCTTTTCTCACCCTCAGATGGTTGTTCACTCCAGGTCTTTGGATGATCCAGGTCAACATTTCAGATGCTTACTTTCATATTCCTATTTTTCCTGCATCTCATTGTTACCTTTAGTTTGTTCATAGGATCAAGTTTTTCGGTTTTGTGCTTTCCCTTTTGGTCTGGCATTGGCTCCATATGTTTTCTGTTGCATACTCAGGGCCTTTGCCTGTCATATTAATGAACTGGGACTGTGATTTCACAATCACATGGACAACTAGTTCTTTTTGGCCTCTTCCCAACAAGCTCACCATACCCATTTCCTCTTTCAGGAGGCATCTTGTTTGGGATGGCTTATCAAACTGGAGAAATCCCATGTCACCCAATATTGTATTCATTTGGCAGTGTTTTTCAACAGTTATCTCAGCAGAGCCCAGTCTTCTCCTCTATGCTTGGGAGATATGGAGTGCTTGGTTTCCAAAGCCACAACTTCTCCTTCTGTGTGCAAAGTTCTCTCTTTTAGGGACCTGGGCTTCCATGGAATCCCTCCTCCCCATGGGGTCCTGCTGACATGCAATGCCTTCAGTGGGTGTTGCACAATCACTGGAACTTTCTTGGGATCCTTTAGGCTCCTCCATTTTTCTTCCATTGCACTGTCTTAGGTGCTGTGTTCCTCTGGACTCCTCACTACATTGTTACCTCCCTCTCCCTTGTATACATCAAAACTTGCAGAGACACGAGACATTTTTTGGACTACTGAGTTTAAATGCATTCAGTTCATATCTAGTCTATCTTGAAACTGCTGTTACTGGTTTTTTTATTTTAATTTTTTGTTTTCATTTGTTGAAAGACATCTAATTAGCAGCTTTGCAGTATAATTCATTATATATCTTGCCTTACATGTACTTTATACTTAAAACAGCTTTTACTTACAACTGATTCATCAAGTGGAAAACGAAATTTTATAATAAATATTAAAAACACAGCAATCCAAAAACATCTTTAATAAGGATGTTTCGGAATTTCTTTGAATTCCATCATCAGCATTAATATCTCAAAAAAATAAAATTAGCTCATAATAACCAAACTACAAAAAAACAACATTAGCACTCAACAAATTTTCATATTCAATTAGAAATTCAGAAGGAAAGATACAAACATTAACAATTTTTCTGTTTCCTCTTGCAACATATTATCAAACTGTGTTAGCCAATCATCATTGATGAGCCTCTGTTTAGCATGAGGAGAGAAAAGGCCAATCTTTTCTTTCAAAATATGGCTGATCTGTGAAATTATTTTGCTAGTAGCTGTGGAGCCAGAGATAAATGACTTCTTCCATAGCACCAGGAGGCAAACAGTAAAAAAATGAATATGAAAAAAAAAAGGAAGTGTTCTTTCATACCACTGTGGACTAAAGTACATTTATGGCTCATACATGGTGGTATAAAGAATGAATTGTCCGAAACTCATTCAGATCACAGATGGTGAAAGTCCTTTAGTCAGGGGTAAAGATTGCATAAAATCCCATAACAATTCTGCAACTCACAAAAAATGTGCAAATGTCCATACAGCCACACACAATTTTGGCCAGATGTTTATGGCAACAATTGTCACTAAGATGAGCATGTCACATTTGATATAATGATGTGGCTTTTTTCAGTGCCTTTTATATAGCCAAGGAAGAACAGCTCTTGAATAAATTTGTTGGTTTGTGTAAATTACAGGCAGCAAATGGGGATGAATTTAAGGACACATCGATAACTATGCATATCCTGGCTTTATTGGAGCAATTAATTGTACACACCAAGCGAAATCAGGCAGCAGATTTTCCTGAAAACAGCTTGTTTGTGTTGGTTTTACCTAACAAAATCACTTAGTCTGGTATTGTTGAAAAGGAAGTGTTGCAGAAGAAGGTTGTCTGTGCAGTATAATCTTTGATGGAGCTTTTGTTGTGGTGGCGTAGGAAGCAGGAGTGGCTACATGCCTGACAGTGTGTGTACCACAAATAGTCATAATTGCATAGTTTACAGACTGGAATTGGCTGTGCTTGATGCAGTCAAAAGTGTACCCTGTTTAGATACGTCGGAAGGAAAAATGAAAGCAGTGTCCAAGATGTATTACTATTCCACAAAAAAAGAGCCAGGAAGTGATAGTAATAGGAGACGTCGATAACTATGCCTATCCTGGCTTTATTGGAGCAATTAATTGTACACACCAAGCGAAATCAGGCAGCAGATTTTCCTGAAAACAGCAGGTTTGTGTTGGTTTTAGCTAACAAAATCACTTAGTCTGGTATTGTTGAAAAGGAACTGTTGCAGAAGAAGGTTGTCTGTGCAGTATAATCTTTGATGGAGCTTTTGTTGTGGTGGCGTAGGAAGCAGGAGTGGCTACATGCCTGACAGCGTGTGTACCACAAATAGTCATAATTGCATAGTTTACAGACTGGAATTGGCTGTGCTTGATGCAGTCAAAAGTGTACCCTGTTTAGATACGTCGGAAGGAAAAATAAAAGCAGTGTCCAAGATGTATTACTATTCCTCAAAAAAAAGAGCCAGGAACTGATAGTAATAGGAGAAATACATGATTAGAAGCTTGATCATTTTAGTGGACTTAAAAGCATTAGGTGGTTATTAAACATACTGGGGAGTGTGAAGGTGCTTGAAAAACAACAAAGTTACTGTTTTTTTATTTGAAAAATCTTGCTAGTAACCAAGACACCAAATCACATGTATCTAAGACAAAAAGAAAAGTGCAAGAGATAAAGTTTACTTTATGCAGTTCATGCTTGGCTACAGAAGCATCTTAGTAAAATTAGCTGAAATTTCAATTGTTCTGACATTAACATCATTTTGTGAAGAGCACAGTATCAAACCTACTTCAGCTTATGATGGTGTTGTGTGATCCTGTTCCTTCGTGAATTGTCGGGAGATTACTAGATTAGGGGTAGTCTGGTATATATAAGACTGGCCACGACGCGACGGAGAGTCAGTGAGTAATTGTACTGCAGTCAGAGAGTGTGTAATTGAACTGAGTATTGTCGAGCACGAGTACATGAGACGTTCTTTGAGAATTATAGCGTTGTTATAGAGCGAGTGTTGAAATTAAGTGTATAATTAAAGTTGTATTTGGAAAGAATAAACCACTTTTATTTAAGAAAGGACTTGTGTCACTAAAGTTTCGTTGGAACGAATTTACGGAAAATTAATTAACGAACGAACGGAGACATAACAAATTGGTGTCAGAGAGTGGGACAAAAAAAAATGGAAACGAGAAGCGGCAAATCAAACTACAGCTTAGCAGATTTGATGGCAGCAATACAAGAACAGCAAAAGAAACAAAATAAACAAGAAGAGAGATTACAGAAGCTGTTGAAGGAAAAAGAAAAGAAACAAGAAGAATGAGAAGAGAAATTACAGCAGTGGTTGGAGGAAAAAGAAAAGAAACAAGAAGAGCACAAGAGAGCTCAATGTTGGCAACTTCGACACAGGGGAGATGCCACAGCAGGAAAAGCTGGTATCCAGAAAGGTTGTTGGAATTGTGAAAAGCACGGACATTTGAGGAGCCAGTGTAGGAGGAATGTTACCTACAAGCCAGCCTCAAGGAGACCACTAGTGGTTGGTGTTGAGAGACACTCACCAACCCCCATCATGAAAGTCCCTACAGCTAGGTGTAAAATGCCAAGCACACACAGCATCTATGTGACAGGAAAGCTAGATGGCCAAAGGTGCAACTTTGTCATAGATTCTTTGTCTCAGCAAACCCTTGTGAGCATCAAGGTGTTAAATCACAAAAGAGTACCAGAAGCCATACAGAAGTTTT
>NW_013665733.1:376884-406771 GCF_000517525.1 Limulus polyphemus | reverse complement strand
AAGGGACGCCCACCTTATGAAGAGTTGCCTGTGAATATGTCAGAGTTTGTGGAAGTGTTATCAGAAAGGATAGATGATATTCACCATCAAGTGCATTCAGACTTGAAAGCATCTGCTCATTCGATGAAGCTATCTTATGATAAGAAATCTACTGAAGTCAGCTTTGTACCAGGAGACAAGGTATGGTTGTATAATCCCAGGAAGACCAAAGGGAAGTCTCCTAAGTTGTCTTCTCCATGGAAAGGCTTATATGACATAGTGGATCGTCTCTCAGACGTGACTTTCTGGGTAAAATGTGGTCGGCGAGGTAAGCCAAAAGTAAGTGCATGCCAACAGGCTTTGGCATTATCACGGTCCAGGACATTTCAGTTGGGATGAAGTGAACAACAGAACCAATGACGCTGCTGAAGACGTGCCACCTGAAAAAGCCACCATCGATGAAGAAACTCTACTCAGTTTGGAGAAGGGAAACGGTGAAGCTCTTGATGAAGTTACTACCACTGATGTGACTGTTACTGATGATAGGACATTTACTGATGAAGCAGATGAACCCCACATGAAGCAGAAGCCATCGAGACGGAGACCAGTACGGAAGAAGATACGTCCCGTAAAATTAAGAGACTTTGTTGAATTGTAATTTTGTGTTTGTAATTCTGTACATTTAATTAAGTTATTGTTTTTGGTTTAATTTAAGTGGCTATTGTTCGCTAACTTGTTAGTAAAAATGCTTAATTTTTTTGTGTGCAACAAAGTTGTAATGTTTACTAAAAGCTTGCCAAACTTTTATCAAGATATTAAACTTAGAATTAAAGTAAACATTAGTATGTATAGCTTCACAGATATTGAGTTGATCAATTTGATTGAGCCCATGAACAGATGGTTAATTAAACAGGGCATTGTTATATTAAAGGAATTTTATTACCACATGCAAGTTTTCTGTTCATAAGTATGTTTATTTTTATTAGTTTATTACGAGTTAATAGTGAACAGGTGTCAGGCAATGAGTTTCATTTTGTGAATTTTTTTCCTTGTGGAAAGGCTATACATAACATGTTGAGACAGAAATAAATAATTCCAAACATGCTGTATTAGAATTGTAATAAAAGGTGATATAATTTGTATGTTGTATCCTTGAAATGTATTTCCAAATTATTACAGATCGATCAACAACCATAGGACAGATGATCAGTCAATATTTACAAAAGAAGGTAGAGCTAGAGGACCATGTCATTCACCTTCTTTTTGCTGCAAATCGGTGGGAAGCTGTGTAAGTAATTATGTTTCAGTACTCAGATTTGTATATTTAAAATGCTGTATACATCATTGAAATTTTTTAATCATAACTTTCTATTCAATATATGTTCATTCAAAAATTATCTGTTTATTGAACATACAGAGTGACAAGTCTGTCGTAAGAGCAATGCATTGAAATATACTAAATGACAGGTCAATGGCAAGAGCAATGTGTTGAAACATACAAAGTGACAAATCTGTCGTAAGAGCCTTGTGTTGGAACATACTATGTGACAATATTCAGTAAATTCTTCGTTAAATACATTCTCAAAAATTGTATTCGCTACATAATTAGCACTTCAAATTTTCACATACCACACTGACTGTATAATGTTTGTTTCATTTTAATTCCCATAAGAGCAGAAACATGGAACTGAGGTCATAATGCAGGTTAAGCATTAAATCCTCGTAATGTCAGTGACCTTAACCTCACATGACACCTGAAAAAGTGATGAAGTGATCCATTGTCAGTGTTCTTTGATGTCCCAGTCATAGTATAGTAGTTGTGACACTTTGATGCACCACTCAAATGCAAAAAAAATATCTAACCAAGGTGCAGTTTTACTATAAATAAAATTGTTTTGATATTGTTACGTCTCCGTTCGTTAATTGATTTTCCGTAACTTCGTTCCCACGAAACTTTAGCGATACAAGTCCTTTCTTAAATAAAACTGGTTTATTCTTTCCGAATACAACTTTACGATACACTTAATTTCAACAGTCGCGCTATAAATCGCAATGAACGTCTCACGTTCTCGAGTTCAATTACACACTCTCTGACTGCAGTTCAGTTACTCACTACTACACTGTTGTCACGTCTTATATATACAAGACTAACACATATCTAGTAAATGCTAGGGCATTCTTGAAAGAACAGGATGTTTCTAGAAAGGGGTGGCGTGATACTAGTCGCGTGACCTCACTGACGCAACAATATATTAGTCTTTGCCATCATTGCTGAGGAGGGTTGGATAATCAGAAACATCCAATGAAGTGGGTTTGAAAGTGCCATCGACTGGCCATTAGTCACTGTATACGAACAGTCCGGTGAAGTGGTTCTACACAGTGCACTGTGTGTGTGTGTGTACTATATTGAGAAAGGTATTATAATTCTGTTGCAAATTTAAAGGTTGTGTAATAACAATTGGTTATAACGTAAGTTGAGAGTGACATGAGCACAACCATTCTGGCAATGCCACTAGCATTGAAGCTAAGAATGTAATGCACAGCATACAAAATGATTCAAAGAATACACATGATGCACTGCATTATATTGTCTCACACGCATCCATTGGACTCAGCCAAGCATTGGATAGCATAAAAAAGAGCTATTCGGAAATTACATGGGAAACAAAGTCTAGGGTTAGTTGCTCCAAATTATCAATGAGATATTGTTTTTCCAGAAGAACACTAAAACTGGAAATGGAGAACAGTTTTTAATGTTTGACTCTGGTGTGACAGATGATCAAATATTGATTTTTTGTATAAGAAGGAACCTATAGTTACTGGCAAGTTGTGATTATTTGTATGCTGATGGAACATTTAAGACCATTCAGAATATTTTTGAACAATTATATGCAATTCATGGGCTGCAAGGAAGCATTACCATCACTTTAATTTATGCATTGTTGCCAAATAAAAATGAACTTACATATGTTAGACTTGTTAGAGGGATAAAGGAGTTAGTACCTGCCTTAAATCCCGTGTCTAAACTAACAGATTTTGAACTTGCAATGATAAATGCAATTAACATTGAATTTCCATGTGCAGTTAATTGTGGGTGCTTTTTAAATTTTTGTCAATGTATTTATCATAAAATTAGTGAAAATGGCCTCAAGCACAGATACAACACAGATGCAGACTTCGTTTTAAAGATTTGCATGCTCTCTAAACTAGCATTTGTTTGTACAGACAACATTGCAGAGATGTTCAACTTTTTTATTGATGAAAACATTTTCCTACCCAAAGCTCAACCTGTGGTTGATTATTTTGAAGATACTTGGATTGGACGTCCTGATCGAAGACAATGACACCAACCACTTTAAGCTTGAGATGTGGAACTGCTATGAAGGTGTGCAGCAAGACTTGCTAAAAACTAAAATTTCTGTAGAACGATTGCATCATGGTTTTTAGCAACAAGTTTCTGCAAATCACTCACATTTATGAAGGTTTATTTCTGCGATAAAGAGGGAACAAAGTCTGAAAAGCTATGTATTGAGCAACATTTGAGTGGTCAGATTGTAAAAATATATATCGTGACTGTGAAGAGAGATTAAAAAGACTTCGTGATGCATTTCAGCCAATAAATAATATGCATGATTACTTGAATGGTATTGCACATGACATAAATTAATAATTATTACATGGTTAAAATAAAGGAATAATACTGGTGTTTTTTGAATATTTTTAAATATTCAGATAAAATTGCCTATTGTAATATCATGATATAATAATATTCTCCATTCTGATTAAATATCTCATTTTTTACATATGTATGCCTTTCCTTGTGTATTAAATAATATTGGTCCATTTAACGTCAAACTTTCATCGAAAGGTAAGTTATATGCCTTTTTTAAATAATGTTTTTTAATCTTGTTATAATACATTAATCTATAATTAAAAATCAGTCTAAAATTGGACATTCAATTAACTTTTATTTCAAAGTATTTTTCATAAACCCTAACTGACAGGTCTGTGGTAAGAGGAGTGTGTTGAAACATACTAAATGACAGGTCTATGATAAGAGCAGTGCTTTGAGAAATAGCCTTTTTTTATCCTACCTGCTAGTTTAGTTTTCTTTTCAGGACAATCAACATAACTTTTTGTTTTTTCAAAAATTATCCATTAAAGCTTTTAAGAAGCACTAGGAACATTCATGTTCTTTTGTTACAATAATAATTAAAGTGATCAGATCTTTTATTTTCTCTGTCCTTGGGTGGAATAATTTGGCCCACTGATGCCAAATGTTCAGAGTCTCATAGGCTTTTTATAAAGGATAAGCCATGGAAATCTTCCAAGTTGTATTTAATGGAATAAGTGAAACATTCCTAATTTTAAGAATGTAATTGAACAAGAGAAATGTGGTCAGGAAAGATATTAGTAAAATTAATAAAGCATTTCACACACCCAGTACCTTGACATATCTGTTTATCATTTAAAACTAATCTGAACCACAACACAATAAACATATCAATAGAATACTAATGAGAATGTGTTTTTAGCTATTATTGTACATTAATCAGATTGAACATATTGGTTTGATACCAGTAAGGAGATAACTAGTAACTATTACAAACAAGCTGAGGTACCCATCCTTTGTCCAGGTTATGAACTTAAAAAAATTTGCAGGATTGATGCTGTGATAATTAACTCAAAAATACTAACTTTCACACAATTTATTTATAACATTATTACAATATTCATTAATACCTCACCCAAAGTTTTGTATACGCTTCAAGAACTCACCATGTATATATCTAAAACATGATGTACACTGTGTGATGGTCAGGGTGACTTTGTATAAATAAGTAGCAGCCAAAGTAGTGGTGGTAGGGGTGCTTTCTGTTACATGCTTTCAATGCTCAGCTCTTAATGTCTTTCCACACAGTTTCACGTTATTAAGTAATTGACGGTCATTTGCTGCATTATTGTCTTACTTGATGAAGTTGTAAGATCGTGGGTCAAAGTAGGAAGTTGGTATAACTAAAGAAATGACTTCATATCAGCATTATGGTGGCTGTTGTAGTATAAACTTCATCTGAGTTTATGTATTATTGTAGTAGTCGTGTCCATTTTTTCATTGCATTCCTCCAAAGAGAATGCTAGTGCATTCCCTGAGATATACAAGACATGTGCCCTTCCCCCCACATTGTGTGTATGTTGTGATGTAGAAATTTTATAACATTTTTTCTTTCGTTTGATGTAAGAACATGGTGCCATATATGAACGTAGTTAAAGTTTTTGTTTTTTAGTGTAAGGACGTGGCACCATCTATGAATGTAGTTATCGTTAATTTATGTCCGAGATAATAAACACTCAATAACAGCATTAATGGGGGGTGGAGAGGGTTGTGAACACCCCATTAATATGCTTCTTGTTCCAAACTACTATTCCGCAAAGGTTGGTTAAGATTGGCTCAACAACCTAGAAGTAGTTAGATAAGGGACAAACAGGTAGACACAGATTTTTCTGCTTTATATATATATAGATTACCCAAGATAAACGTTTGACAACATTTCTTTCAGCTGCTAATGGGAAAGTATTCTTTAACTTGATTGTGTGGGATAGGTTATCACAGTGATGTTGACCAAATAAACAGAGCACAGTTATGATTTTAATGATGGTTCTCCTTCCCCTTAGGTTGCATGATGATGATGGTTAAAACTTTACAATTTATGGAGTTTTAGATGTGTTCAATATAAAGATTTAAAGAGTGATGAGCCCATTCCAGCCCACTATCTCCTTTTTACCAGAGCAAAATGATGATAGAGTTTTGAAACATTCTCTGTGATCTCTTCCCTTAATTTAACCATCTCCCCAAAAAAAAGAAATTTATAACTTTAATGTTGAGATTTCAAGTTTTCTTTTCTTTAATTAATATTTATTTTCAACTTGTCAGTGTACAAAACAAAGCTGGAGACCTGTAAACTTTGCACAAGTGTTTTGCAAATTTGTAGCTCATATAATTTGAAGACAGTGAATGTTTGAAGTTGGTGATGTCAAACATTGTAAAATCCAGCATTCTGCATTTTTTTCTCACAGTTTTCAAATTTATGAAACTAGTAAAATCGTAAATATAACAACTAGAACTTGGGTTTTTTTCTCACTATCCATTTGCTGTAGAGTTCCTTCTGTCCCTTGCATAGATGCTAGATTGTAGATTTGTAAAATTTTGTACTACTTTTCAAGGTGCCTTGAGGCCATGCCTGGTTTCTGTCTTATAAGTTGTTAATGGTTTTTTATGCCATGAAAAGACAGTAAATTAACTTAACAAATTTTATTAAACTAATTGCTTCAGCAGTTAAACTGTTGCTACAATGTATGTGGGTATATATATATTGGTGTACTTTGGTGACAGATTTTCTTGTAGGCAGATTTTGTTGAATAAGACCGATCTACAACTTTTGCCCATTGTTCTAACAATGTTAAAACAGCTTATCGACTTCTTGAGAAGATTTCCAAGAAGAAAGTAAACCTACAGACATCTGTCTTATTCAACAATATATATACACACACACACACACATTTATGTATGTATGCATATAAGGAATAATAAATGACATCTGGTCTTGTAATTTGTTTTATTGATTAGAAATGTGTGGGCTTCACAGAATTGAAAGAAGATTGTTGTTTTATGCCATGTCACTTAAAGTTAACTTTTTTTTTTAAATAATCAGTTTCACTATTATTTGGTGTAGCGATTAAATGTTAGACTAGTTATAAAGGTAAATATGGTCTGTGATGAATATATATTAATGTTTGGCTATCTTTACTCTTGAAATTTTTCAAATGTGTTAAAATAGCCATCTTTAAGCATTGCATGATATGTTTTTCCACTTTTCAAACATTATGTGCATGGACACTATCTAGATGTTTCATTTCAGTAAGAAAATGGAAAATCTGCTTCTCAACGGAACAACATTGGTGGTTGACAGGTATTCATTTTCAGGAATTGCCTTCTCGGCAGCTAAACCAGTAAGTTCATTACAACAATAAAAGTTACCTGTTTGTAAAAGGTTATCTTATCTCATCATCAGTCTTCTTCACTACATATTGACCAGAAATAAAAACTAAATTGTGTATTTATTAATTTTATATATGTGAATAGGTATTTTTTATTGTGTAACAAAAAGTTATTTATCAAATAACTGATTACCCAGTGCATACTCATCATAATTTTCTAAATAAATACAAATATATTATTACATAAACAAGTTTATTTATATAAGAATGATGTAAATTATTGAAACAATGAGTTCTGTATCAATTACTAACAAAATTAATAGTAAAAAAAAGGTACATAATATAAACAATTTTTATTGAAAATACTAATTGTTTAGAAAAAACAGATAAATGTGAAGAAAATTATGGTAATAATTGTTGCATAAGGTCTGATCTGTTAAGTAAAATGAATTTAATTATGAAATCTAAAAATTATCTTTCAATTGTTATGTGATTCTTTTTTGGTTGGAAAATACTGAGATTTTATAGTGATCATTCTTAAATTTATATTGTTTATAATTGCTGTAAATATAACTGTTTATTATATTTTCCTTCAAAAATTAAAAAGAAAAGATTTTGTCAAAATACAAGTACAAAAAATTTAAGGACAAATCGTGAATTGCTAAATTTTGCTCACAGTAAGCAGTAGTAAGTGAATTTAATTTTTTTTTTTTAAATACTGTTTGAAACTTCACATGGTGAGACTGTAGCATGAAGTTCTATTATTTATGAAGCTTTCATCAGTCATATAAGTTATTTTAACTCATTATGAACAAAAAGGATAATTTTTCTAATATAATCCATAATAAAAATTTTAAAGAATTGGAAAGAATTTTCCACACAAAAAATATCTAAACATAGAACCTATTCATTTACCAAAATTTCTTCACAGTAGACAACAGTAAGTTATTTTGATATTGTTTTAGCATATGGATTTTGAGTGGTTGAAGCAACCAGAGGTGGGACTCCTTCAACCAGACCTTGTATTATTTCTGGAGCTTTCATCAGATGTAGCCTCAAAGAGAGGAGAGTTTGGACAGGAGAGGTATGAGCAACCTCAATTTCAAAGAAGTGTACGACAGATCTTTAGAAAGTTACAAGACAAGTCTTGGCAGGTATAGTTCATAATGCTTCAACTTAAAACATCAGTCTTACTGTGAAATAATAATTGTTTAAACAATCAATAAGTTTATGTTTATTTGGTTATAAATTTCTTAATATTCAATTTTCTTATTAGATTAATTATTTATGAAATACAAAACCTGTAGCAAAAGTATCTGAGGATCAGCATTTGTGAGGGGGTTTATATATGGTTATAATTCCATCGTAATAAGACATGTTTAAGTTAATTTGCACTTCACTTGATCTCAAACATATGCTTGAACATAAGCAATTTGTAAAAATACCTTGTTCAGTTTAATTTAATTCACATTTTGAACTAACTATAATGTCATTGTTTGGAGCTACAGTTGAGTAAAACAAATATGAAAAGTCATCTGGGTTTGTTTTTTAATTAATTTTCAATCTTTATACTTCTTTTGTCTCTGTTATTTTCATGAATAACTATACACACAGATGCCCATATTTTTAAGTAATTAAACTTTGTAACTTCGTTTTGCTCTTTATACTGTTGCATCATGTTCTATTATTAGGTAGGTTCTATCAAATTATTTAGTGGAAATAATGTAAATTCTAGTCCATGCAATAATAAATTAGGTTATTTCTTCTATAATGTTTTTACAGGCTGCATTCACTTGTACTTTGTAGGCTTAAGTTCACAAACACCATTGCAACAGGAATTCTGGCACTAATAATGCTATGCCTAATTTACAAAATAAACTTATTTACAGAATTCCAATATGGTACTTCCCTTATCTCACAAGATTAGCTATTCTCGTCCAGTGCTGCCCTCTATATGTAAATTATTTCTTTACACATGCCACAAGCCTTCTGCTCCCCCCTATTTGACAGTCGCATTGTTATTTATTCTTTCGATTATTGGTTGACTCTTCCTCACTGTGAATTCTGAAGTTCATGTTACCACTTTGGTTACTCTCACACCTCTTTATGGTATCTCTCTATATACCATCTCCTCTCTGAGGCTCTCCACCAAAAACCTGAGGGATTTTATGGGGATTTCCTCTTTCTTCTTCCTTCACGTTGGCTCGTTTGTTATCTTCGACTCTGGCTTTACAAACTTGGTTTCTCTGTTGTTGGGACCTTCTAGGTCATACTACAACCTTAATTCCTGTCCATTTACCATCATCTTATCTTAGGGATTTACGTATAACCCCATTTTTGCAGCGATACGTATTTGAAATGATCTCTGGGTCTTTGGAATCATGGGTTGCATCAGTACAACAACAGTACTCTTTCCAACCTTGTTGCCCATTTGTCTATGTCAAAGCCCAATAGGGCACCTGTTACCATTTCCCATCCCTCCCCTTCTCAACTTTTCCTGTTCCTTCTTCTCAGTCTTGTCGTTTTATGCAATGATGCACATCATGTTACCAACAGTATTGGTGACTACCCGGAGGGAGCTCAGCTTGGTGGTTTTCTTTTTCACTAGTGTCCTTTCATCAGGAATCTTTGGGTTCTTCAAGTTTTCACGGAAGGATTCCTGATCCCATAATTCCCACCTCCCATGTCTCCTATATTCTTTCCTTCCCTCCGCCTTGGGATCCCATGACTAGCCAGCATCTGTTGGAGGCAGTTCTGAAACTACTATTACTGCAGGCCATCGTACATGTTCTACATACTTCATGAGGTTTTTATTCCAGACTATCTTTTGTTCCCCAAAACACTGGGGACTGGAGGCCTGTCATTGTATTCTTCCCCTTCAATTGCTTCTTTCAACTGCCACATTTTACCATGGAGTCATTTCTCACCCTATGGTGGGCATTTTATCCGGACTTATGGATAACCAGGATGGACGTCGCCAATGCTTGTTTCCACATCCCTTTATCACCATGGTCTCATCTGTATCTTTCATTCGTCCATCATGGGGTGGTATATCACTTTTGCTCCCAACCCTTATGTTTTCTGTCAAGTGGTCAGAGCTTTCCTCACCATCTTCATGCTCTGAGGTCATGATTCTACAATTATATGGGAACTGGCATCTTCTGGCTCCTTCCCAACTGGAGTTATTCAGCTCCTTCTAGTGGCTGCTTGGGTGGACTGGTTCATCCATTTGGAGAACTCTTTCCTCTGACCTCCCCAATATCTCATCCACTTGGGTGTACCTTTCGCCACTCATCTTAGTTAGTCACGCCCTTTTAGCTCCCTCACTTCTGCTTGTGAGGTTGTATCCTTTCTGGATATGTGGTCGTCAATGACGTCACTGGTCTCCCCTTCAGTGGACTTTTCATGATCAGTGGAATCTTGCTTGGGATCCCTGTCAGTTCCTGTTACCCTTCCTCCTACCTGATGGATGATCTGCATTGAATGGACAAGGCCCATTTGTCAGCGGGCATCCAGCTTCTTCCTTCCTCTGTTCGGGATCTTTTACCCTCCCCAATTGGGATCACCTCTTGATTCGATTACACCTAATACATTTGCCTCCCATAAATTTACACCATGTCTTGGTTTCTTTTTTGTCAGGTTTTCATCTTCCACCTGTGGCCATTCTTCAGATTTCAGTGTAACTTTGACTGGGTAAGTTTATATTCATGTTTTTCCTTTCAGGGGCCCTTGCTTAATTTGCTCATTACATGGATCCCACTCTGTGGCAAGTAGTGCCTGAACAGTTATTCTTTAACTTGGAATCTGCACTGTACAGTTATGTTGAATGATGCTTTATCTTTCATGACTTCGCAATACTCTCTATTGAGATGGGGTGTTCCACAAGATCGCTTGTAGCAATTGCTTCATAAACTTGCCCATCCCTACCATGCCTTGTATTGAATAAATCAGTGTGGTCTACTTTTTAAAATAAGGTTTCGTGGTCATTAATTGCAGTGTCTCAGGTGATGATGTTCCTCTGGACTCTCCACCACATTCTCACCCCCTTTCTTCTAGTTGAGTATGGGAGTCCTTACCACTTTCCAATTTCAATCCTCTGGGATGTTTGACCATAGAGGCATCCTCCTGAATAGGCTCCACACAAAGATGGCTATAACCGTTCAGTGCAGAGTAGGGTGGTGGTGTTCTGAAGGTGTAGATAACATGATATCCTTCAAAATGCAATACATTCACAAAGGAGTGAGACGTCAAATTGCAGTTAACCCCTTCATTTGAGAGCCCTCATCCTACCCCCCACGTGGATGTCAGTACCCCATGGCTGGGTTTTGGATTTAGAGTAGAACCAATCAACATAAGTTCTCACACATGTTTAGGGTGTCTATCTTCCTCCCTCGACCATACTCATTCTGTGTTGGAGGTCACAGTGGAGATTGTTCTAGTTCTGTCCTTTTTGCTATCCCTTGTTTTATCTTAATCCTATTGCCCCAGGTATCCTTTACTGAGCATTACACAAGGTTTTAGTGTTTTACATTCAAAATATTATTAAACTACTTTTTGTTTATGTTATACCAATTAGTATAGCAGAAAATCTTAGCTAATAATCCATATTTTAACATAATATAATAATGGTTGGAGACGGCTTGTACTTGATGATGACAAAACCTTGTCGAAACGTTGTACATTTCCTGGTGTGTTAAACTTATATTCAAGTTTTTCTTCATTACCCATTCAAGCTGTCTCCAACCATTATTATTCTCAAAGTGGGTTCCTCGTCATCGAATTTTAATGACATAATATAAGTTTTAAATTCTTAATTTTGTATGACAATTTTCAAAAAATTCCTGAATTTCCCCTAGTGTGACACATTTTCTCTTCTCTATTTTATCCACCACCCCTCCAATAAGTACGAAATTAAAAGCAAATTACTCACTATAAAATCGTCATTGCTCAAACAAACCATAATTTTTATAGCCTTCAATTTTGTTTGGTTAAAGAGCTATCCAATAGAAAATCATAGTTTTCTTGCCACACCTACCTGTCATAAACTCTTTTTCAGGATTTGTTAACAGCTTTCTCTTACGTTTCATTATATATTACCTATAACCTATAGAAATTCAAGGTTTTCATCTATAAAATAACATATTGTATAACATTATATTCTGAACAGTTAATGTCAATTTCATTCAGAGTATCAACATCGTTCCCATGGGAAAGTTAATGACTAGCTTGGATGAATTTGTAATGCTCTTGTCGCATAGTTAGAAAGCCATAAAATTTTTGAGAGGTGAGAGAATTTGTCTACTTTTTGCATGTTATTAGTCTATATTCTTTGGTGCAATATTTAATTAAATAAACATTATTAAGTGCATTACTATAAAAAAAAAAAAAGGCTTAACTGTCCTTGACAATTGAGAGCAAGAGAAAAGAAGATTGGGTAATTACTTTATTTTTTGTTTTTCATACTTATTATTATAAAAGTAACTAAAACCTAAAAATACAGATCATTTTAAGTTATTTAAGACTAGATTAGGTAACATAAGTAACAATAATAATATAGTTAAAATGGTTCAAGAGGCACGCACGTGAGCAACTTGTGGGTAATGTAATTTGATAGCGTAATATGACCTGCACATTCTCAGAGTGAATTACAAATTATGATGGCATTGACAGTAGTTAGACACGGTTCAAGGGGCAATAAAATTTAATTATAAACTGATGTATACTGTTACGAACTTAGAGCTACTTAGGATAAACGAATGTAGTTTGGTGTTGCAATTTGAAGTCATTCTAGAAAGAAAAAAAAGGGTAAATTAGGTTTATTTCGTTTTTTGTTTTTATGTGTGTTTGTGTGTGTGTGTGTGGTTATGAGGTCAGTTGAAATGGCCAGTTCCATTTTGAGATAGAGTAGAGAAAATAACAGATAAACTGTAAAAGTTTTACTGAAAAAAAACATTTGAAATGCATTTAGGAGGTTGTAGAGATTACACAAAAGAAATTTGAGATTTTTGAGATGAGGAAAAGTATTTTTAATTTTAACATGAAAATTACTTTGCACATGGACTATTCAAAACAAATACTCAATATATTCGTGGACAAATCTTTATTATATTAAAAATACTTCACCAAATTTCGTGAAGATATACACACTATATCGAGAGTTATAAGTATTAAATCTATAAAGACTTTAAACGAGTACAAAAAGGTCACATGGTCGGTCAAATTGACCGAGCCTGTATTAATCTGAGGATCGTATTGCTTTTTGAATGGTTATGGTTGACTTCTTATGTCCATATTTGCAAAAGAAATTTTCTCTTTTCTAACTTTAACTTACATTTTGATAGTAATCACCCAATACTTGCATATAAAGTTTTTTAAGTCTATATACTATATGTAATACTGCCAACTCATTTTTTTGAAGACCTAGGAGGATGAAACATACCATAAGGATTGAAGTAACTTAGGGTATTAAAATAATGTTAATTTGTTTTGCTTTCAACTTTTAGATTTTTTCTTCAGTGATTAATAGTAAAAGAAAAAGAAGTATGTAACGTTCATTTGTTATGTAGTAATATTTCCCCTCAAAATTATTGTTTTGTATATTTAGTACTGATAATAAAATGATTGAGATTAGTTGTATATTGCTTTCTGACAAACCAGTTGTACTCTATTACATAAACATTTGTTTTACATAGGATACCAGTGTATCTAGTAAATTAAGTGCTGTTAAAATAAAACTTTGAGAAAAAAGGCTTTGTTGTTCAGTCTGCTAATTTTAGACTTTGGAGTTGATTTTCCTTTATCAAATTATGATTAACCAAATTACTTTCTTTTTTTTAACATCCTATCCATTTAAGTGTAACCGCGTAAGTCCATTTACTAGCTTACCATAAAAAGATATATATATACACGTACATACGTATAGAGATACTTTTTTTGTAGGTTATCAATGCAGATGGAACGCCAGAAGAAGTACATCAGGATATTTATGAAAAAGTAAAAAGAAGTATTGAGTTGGTTAGTTTTCAACAACTAAAGAAATTTGATAAGAACCTTGGAAATGACCAGAACTGTGAGGATTTGTCTAGTGATTCAGAGGGAGTTCGCTAAATACAGATCTTAGAGACGTTTCAGAAAACTGCTTAAGCCAAGGGTCTGTGTGTGTGTGTGTGGTAACATGATTAGAAGAAGGAGATTGATAGAATAAAACTAGCTCTTTAATGAAGACAATATACACCATTTTTATTTCTATTGTTTGAATTGCTTTATCTAAAGCAAGCAAGTATTCTTGATTATGACTTGATCAATTGTATTGATTTTACTGATTACAGTAAGAAAAAATATATATAACATATCTAAATGTGTGAATGAATAAAGAGTAAAATGTATTAAAGTCCAAAAAAAAATCAACAAATCTTTAGATTTTGGATAGAGCTCCAGATTAAGTTATTGTTATAGAATAGTAATGGCTCTATACTTCTTTGGTAATTATTAGTCATTTATAATTTATATATTGAAAATATACATCGTCTTCCATGAGGATTTGTTGTTCTGATTGTTGTTTTTGTACTGAAGTCTGTTTTGAAATAACATTGTTGTAATCAGTGAATTATAACATCTTTTGTATGATATGAAGGATTGTTAATTTATGGTTTGAAAATGTCATATATGATGCTTAGGCCAAAAATAAAATTTTTTTTGTTTGATATAGTCAGCCAACCAACCAAAAAAGGGCATAGCTAAAAAAAAAGGTTTTTAAATTACCCCCCCCCCCTTATATATTTTTTTACCTGCCTGGTCATTTTGCTATGTAAACATTTCATTCTGTAAAGTATTTAGTTTTTCAAACATTATTTGTCATTTTAGGCTCATTTTTAAAGTATTTATAAATCAATAAACATTTTCAGCAAAACGTATCGGTTGCTTATGTGATTGTTTACACGCTTCAGCAATACACTTCCAGTAAATGCGCAAAAGGATAAGTACAGTGAACATACCCATGTGAGCTGTTTCCTGGCATGCAAAGTTATGGCATCACCGTTGTTCCAGAGAAGTAGAACAGACTAGTGTAATTTGATATAAGTTCTTGGAGTGACTCTTGTTTATTTACATGCTATCCAGCCTCCCTGTTATCACACTTGTAAATGATCAGACCAGATCTTGAACACATCACATTGGTAGATCAGTTTGAAGAAAATAGCAGTGAGAAGTCTGCACACTTCCTGGCAAGAGATAGAGTTAGTCACTAGCATGCTATTCTGTGTAGGTCAGATTATATATCTGGTATGCATTTAGTTAGATCAGATTTCTTTCCAATATGACAGGTAATTACTTGCAAAAGTTTTGTAGTAGGTAAACTAGTTCTCTGTTAATTCCTAAGTTTCAAGTCTTGTATACTACTGTTGGTTGTAATGTACAAGTTCCATTGTAAATGCTCAGATATGAGAAAGATGGTGGTAGCTGTAGAACATGTACCATCTGCTTATATGGTTTTAAGATTCATGAAATCATGGAACTCATTAATTCTAGTTCAAGGAAATGGCCATCAGTGAAACAAAATCAATATACAGATTTTTGTATTGCTTATTTAGCAAAATCTGTTGTTAGTGTGTGTTTTTCTGGTGCCGAGGTGAGGAGTTGATATTTCGTTATTAAGATCATTAAAACATATTGTGCCATGAAGACTTGCAAACATCATTGGACCAGGGCAGAAAAATGTAAACCTTGTAACTAGTGAAAACAGGATATAAGACTGCCAGTTTCTATACCATACAGTTTGTGGTGTGTGTTTTTAATTTTTTGGCATTAGAGCAGAATGGCTTGTGCTTCATTGGAAATGTACGATTAGCACGTCTTCTTTACTTTTGACTGATTTGGTAGGAAATCAGTATTACATCTAGTCTGAAGCTTTGTCATTTTGTTATTCCTTGGCATTTAATGACATGTATGTAAATGCACTTTCACATCTCTGTGTTCTTTTTCAGTAAACATCTAAATGTTTGAACTAAAGTGACATTTACTGTTTGTCACATCACTTACTGGAAGAATTACTAACAGAGTCAAGTATCACTACCTGGAACGCCCAGGGCCCCATCTATTGTAGATTGTTTGTTGGCTAGAAACACACAAACGCATGCAATGTCAGAGTGCAGTTATTCTAGCTTTAATGTTAAGCAGCAAGTACATAGTAGAAAAGTGTCATTATTACCCAGAAGATTTTCAGGATGGATCACAAACATACCACACACCAAATTATTCGTTAAGAAGGCCAGCATAGCCACAGTTAAAGTAACTACATCTACATTACATTGTTGCTAAACAAAGGGCTATTTTAAAAGCCAGGTAGCATGCCTCTCATATTTTTGATACCGTGTTGGTTGTGGAGGTAAAAATTAGAATCTATAAATGTTAGATGATAAAATTTGTAGTACTAACTTATAATTTGATGTAAAAGCACTATGTTTTTAAACTGGAAATAAATTAGATAACAATGCTGCAAATCACAATGCCACTAGAAATAATCTGATCTGACATGCTGATTCTTGAGTAGGTCCCCATTCCTTGATTTTGATTCATATTTCTACCCAGATGTGTATGCATTAAACTTCTCAACCATTGAAGAAGTATTTATTTAATATTGCAATGAGCTTACAATTTTTAATTGTATTAAGAAATTTGGAAAAATTATTTTAAGAAAATGCAACAGGGTTTTTCATCTATGGAATAAGTTCATAGCAATCAAGTGATTTTTTTTTTGCATTTAAGCTTAGAGAATGCATCTTTTGTGACTTCTTTATTAAAAAGATTCTAGGGGACATGCCCCCAGACCTTTCCTAGAGAGACTTCATGCCTTTGGCAATTGTGACTGCTGGCAACCCAAAGGAAAAAAAAAACCTACCTACCTATACCTCAGAGGGGTGAGTAGACAACATCAAACAAACAATTTTTTAAGCTTGGCCTTAATGGAGTCTCACTGTAATGAGATGTTTTTTTTATATAGTGTAGTCTGGTTATAGTTTTTAAGTTGTATAAATGTTTTAGTGTTTACAAAAAAAAAATTGTGCATGATTTGATATTTGGTCAAAACATCAAATTAGAATGGATTCTGTGCAGCACCAAAGTGTGTATTGATGTTACAGATAACATACATGCACACACTTTTATTGTAGCACACCTGCTTGATTTAATATATCACCTAATCAGCATATGTAAGATTTTAATGTTAATTCACTTATTAGATTTTTAGTGTATCAACTGCGGTTTGTACTTAAACTGGTTCCTACGCAGAGATGAACTCTGGGTTGGCTAATTTAGTTTATATATCTCTCATATACAGCTTAGCTTATAATGTTATTCCTAAAGAAGCACATTCTCTTTACAGAATACATTGTGTATTGATGTTGTTTTAATCAGACTTTGTACAGATCCTGAAAAAACAGCTGTTTTTTATGTCATTGTCCTGGGTAAATTCTGAAATTTCAACTTCAATAAAGAAATCCCCCGTGAAATACTTAGTCTAATTATTAAAAAAAATTACAGACAAAAAACATTGGTTTATCAGAAGCAGAGTTGATTTATATTTCACATCAGCCATTGTTAAATTCATGTACCCACTGGTGGGCACCTTTGATGAAAAGAATTCCAGGAAAATACTAGTTCAATCGTGTGTGACAAGTTTTGAGAATCCTAGAAATTTAAGTATGACTCTCAGAAAGTCCTATAATTTTCTTTTGTAAAGTTTTTTTATGAATCCTTTATAATCACTCAACAAGATAATTCCTGCTAAATACATGCACTACTTTAATGTTGCTTGAATAAATATATATTTTGCTTAATACATGTAACTACATTTAAATATAGGAAAACAGAGGACCTGTTAGTCTCTCTAGGCCATCCCAGCCACTATACTAAACTGTAAAATAAAGTTATAAAATGCACAAAGCCATTTTTTATCATTCAAATATTTATCAAGTGTTCTCGTAAATTAACTGCATCTACCACATCTGAAGGCAATTCATTCCAAAGGCCAACCACCTCTGTTAGAAAAATAAAACCTTTCATAGTTGAAGATAACTCCCTATTCTGCCAGACTTTATATTTGTGTCCTATAGTATTACCATTCTCACCATTAAATAAAAAAAAAGATAATGCTTCAACACTATCAATCCTTTTAACAATCTTAAACACTTTCTAACTCTTAATTTTTAATGAGAAAACAATTTCAGGGATTTCAACCTATCTTCATGTGATAACCTTTCCAACAATTCAATGTTCTATATAAGGTAAGGAGCCCATCACAGAACACAGTAATCAAATATGACATAATCAATAACCTATACAATGATATTATAACCTCATTAGACTTGTAACAATATTTCTGTAGATATAACCTAAAATCCTATTTACCCTTCAACTAACAGCAATACATTGCTTTGGATGGCTTAAGAGACTGATCAACAATAACACCAAGATTATTTTCTTTCATAACACTGCTAAGGTTATAAGGTTATTTCCATCAAAATTATACTCATAATTCAAATTGTGATATCCCACATATATTATAATTAAAAACTTTCTTCAATATATTTGCCCAACTCACCAAATAATTAACTTCAAATTTATTTTTAAAGCTTTAACATCTTTCCTGTCAGCAACACACAAAACTTTGATATTATTAGCAAATTTAAATAATTTACTGACCATTCTTCATCTATGTCATTAATGCAAGTGAAAAAGAGCAAAGGTCCTAACACTGAGCTCTGAAGTACCCCACTTGTGATATTAATCCAGCTTGAGTGAACAATAACCTTCTGCTTTCTTCCATCCAGCCAGTTTTGTATCCAATGAGCCAACCTATCCACCACACCTACAGGATAATTTTTTTAACAAGCCTTTTATGTGAAACCTTGTAAAATGTTTTCTGAAAAATCCAGATACATCAAATCCACACTTGTACCCTCATCTACATAAGTAGTAACATCTTCAAGAAATGTCAAAAGATTAGTAAGGCAAACTTTTCCATTAGTGAAACCATTCAGACTATCAAACAAAATTTTATAAACTTTACTAAGTGGCTTTGCAAAGCATCTTTTATCAGACTTAAAACCTTTTCCTGCCACTAATGTAAGGCTGATAGCCTTTAATAACTCAGACAACTTTTATCACGTCTCTTGAAAAAAAAGAGTAACATTAGCCAACTTCCAATCTTCTGGTATCTGCCCTTTATTCAAGGACTTAGAAAAAAAAATAGTAGCAGTGGCCCACATATCCAATTCTTAACTTCCTTCAAAATCCTTGGGTAAATCTTATCTGACCCAGGAGTTTTATCATTCTTTAAACTTCCCAAGTTTTTCTCAACAAGTTCGGAATTAATATGATAATCTTGTTCAGTCTTGTTTCCATCTATCAAATGTTCAGAATAGGAATGTTGTTTACGTCATCATTAGTAAAAATAAAAGAAAAAAAGAATTTAAAAACCCAGCCTTCCCATAATCTCAGATATTAACCTTCTTGTATCATCTCTCAATGGCCATACTCCCATTGTAACATTTTACTTATCATTAACATATTTAAAGAAATTCTTACTATTCAATTTTACATTTTCAGCCAATCTTTTTTTTCATAAAGCTTTTTGATTTACCATTTGATCAACTCTTGATCTTCTGTAAGCCTCCATATCTCCCATAAATGCAGTAAATTTCAACTTATAATTCTGTTCTTTAACCTGGTTTCTTACTTGCAACCACCTTTTTTTTGTTGTTGTTGTTTTTATATGAAACATGCCTATCTTCAATTTTTCTTTTTTTTTTTTAATTTGGAACCAAAATCTCAGTATTCCTTATCCCTATGTGCAGCAAATCATCAAACCTAATTGAGCAATGATCACTTGCACCCAGATGTTTCACAATCTCCACCTATAAGCTATTTCTATACGGCAAGTTAACAGTAAATCTAAAATAGCATTATTTCTAGTATTTTTCTTAATCAATTGTTGAAGAAAACCATCCTAAATAGTTTCTAAAAACCTGTCTCTCTTTCTTTTATAACCAATGACAGGAATCCAAACAGATTCAACTTCATTATTAGTTTTGATATCCTCTAGTGCTCAAAAGCCTTTTTTTTAATCTTATACTTCAGACATTACAATAATAACAGTTTAACCTGCCATTATAAATACTTATACTTTATCCTATGCTATACTTTTTTCTCTACATCTTATTTTCTCTTCATTATTCTGGCCTTCACCAATGTTCAGTCCTAGTTAAAGCTGTTCTCACAGTTGAGATAATAGCTCTTGTAAAAAAACCAGCCTCTACTCTATTTAAAAGTAAACCATTCATTCCAAAAAACTCCCTTTTCCCATTGAATTGACCTCACAGATCCAACCACCAACCTTTTTGTCCTGACATGTTGACCTAAGCCAAACATTTAGCCCTAGTGATTTACTTATAACATTTTTCCTGTTCTTTATGTATACTGTATTGATGTTATTTGAATTAACTTGTCTTCTGTTCAGCACATAAACAGCATTTACGTTACTTGAATTAATAAATCTCATGTTCAGAGCATGAACAATTTTTTGTACTTAGATCTGACAGAGTGTGGTTGCCTGAAATGTAGTCTGAATAAAAAATATTTTTTGAATTGACATTCTAGAGAAGTCTTTGTTTTTTCCTTAACAGAACCTGTTCTTGTAAACCTTTACCTACCAATGTCTGTTTTTAAACCCATGACTCAAAACTGTAAAACCATGTGAGATGCATCAGGTATTAAGAGTAGAATCAATCCATGATACAGGAATAGCATTCTATTTGTTGTGTCACTTTACTGTGCACCATGTAGAATTAATATTTTGTTTTTATACTTAAATTTAGTGCTGCTAAAGGAATAGTACTTTGCTGTATCACTCCTTGCACCTCATTCCTATTTTCTATCAAATAAGCCACCCTATCCACCACACATACAGAGAACTTTTTAAATAAACCTTTTATGTGGCACCTGGTCATTAAGGTAAGTTTAATGTTTTCATGTATTCTTTCTAGAGATGAAAGATCATCCTAATAGAACAGTTTTTAACTTATCCATTTAAAATTTCATGGTAGATCATGCATGACCAATATGTTTCATGAAGTTTAAACAACTGGAAGGTATTATCACCCTGAAAAATACCAGTTGCATAGAAATGGAACTGAAGTTTCTTACGTACAAGTGAAAGTTTTACCAGTTGAAGAATCTTCAGGTCTGGAACATGATACTACTCTTAAGGCTGAAGTAGGAGCTGTAATATCACACTATGTGATTTGTTAGTTTTGCAAATTAATTGATACTGAATATGATAATACAGATACTTAGAGATGAGTAACCTAAATGACTTAAATCTACCTTGGCCTTTGCTCATTATTCAGCAGGATGAGGCATAACATTCACAAATTGACAAATGTTGCATAGAAGTATCTAACCTCAAAGTCGTATAAACAAATAAAAAATGTGGAAAGAAGACTATAATGTCATTACAACCTGCACACCCATGGAGTCTTATCTGTTATTCAGTAATAGTGCTGAGATTATCTGACATTGTTATATTGCAAAATAATTGAAGCTATTAGAGAAGACATCCCATTACAGCTAATACTCAAAGTTGGTTTTTTTTTGGCTGAATTCTTTCTTAAAAAATGTTTTAACTTTGTATTGCCTTCAAAATCCAGAGAAATATATTTACCTGGACAAATTCTAAAAAGAGTTAAAGGTATTGTTTTGGAAATATATCAGCCCTGATACTGCTTATCCCCTCCCAGAAATCAATTCTGATAATCTGTATATCCTAGTAGTAACTGGTTAGTTCACAAAATTAACTGAGTTTTATGTATTGGCTGATACATCAATTCAGACAAATTAGATGAATATGAATAATTCACTTTGTAGTACACTGATCAAGAAGCAAATTTCAACAATCATCTGTTTACTTAGTTACAGTGCTTGATTACAGATTGATTACCAGCACAGGGGGTGAAGACTTTTGCAAGATACTGTATGTAAGGTAAATATGGATGTAATGAAGACTTATACTTCTTTTTATCATTCTTAATTACATGGTTTATCTGAGTGGATGATCTCCAAACTTTCAAGTACATTCTACTTAAGAATTGTGAGTTCAGATTGGGATGATCATCTGACATCTGTAATGATGACTAATTAAGCAACAGTTTACTGGCAGTTCTCCAAACATACTAATCTGCAGAAGAGAAATTATGTTCCCAGTAGAATTGATGTACAGATGGTCACTAGTTGCAGATCTAGTGTCCACAAGAATATTTGAATTATTTCACATCCATGAATTTTTACATCAAAAAATGGAAAAAGTATCTAAAATTCATATAAGACAATAAAAGCAAATTATTCTAAAACAATGGCATGGCTGGAATATGCAGGAGAGTGTACAAGCTACTTGTATCTGCTTGCACTTTTTCTTATGCTTCAAGAACTCAATGTGTTAAATTAAAAAATTATGTAAGAGCACACAACATGTTGACAGACTGAATTGTATATCAGTGATGGGGCTCTGAAACACTGGATATGTCTGGAAGTAGAGAGTCTATGAGTTGAAATTTCTGATTATGACTCAGTAGAGGAAGAGAACATCAAACCTACGCTGGTGAATATTTGTGATGATCAGATGAGAAGGAGCCAATACCAAAGCAATTAATCTGCTTGAATGAATGGCTACAGTGACAACATCAACCCTGAAGTCATTGTAGCTGGCAGTGACATGTAATTTTGACAGTTTAAATGGTTGTAAAAGAAAGAGGAGTTGCATCCCTGAATTGTTGAGCTAATTATTAAAGTAATCCAATATTTTTGCAATGTAGACCATCAAAAATTCACTAGGTTTCTGCAATTAGAAAAGTGAATAATAATATCTATAAAGTTGGCAGTTAGTATATTGTTAATGATAAATAGAATACCTTGAAAATAATATTTTATTTGAGTAAACTTGTTATACATATAGATGTTATGACATATAAAGATATATACTTCTGATTTTACATGAGAACCACCAATAAGCACAAAGCCTAACAATAAATAGACAACCCCAAGAATTTAATTGACCATCTCCATGACATTGTATGCAAATAATTCTAATGCATAAGTACAGATATAGCTCCATAAAGACTATAATATAAACAGCCATGCCACAAACAAAAGGTCACATAGTTCGATTATGGGTGGTTAAAGTGAGCAATTGATATGTCTCTTGCAATATCACTTTTGACAGTGAATAAAATGACAGTGCAGTTCCAGTTATAGCATAAAAAGTTTCTGCATGGCTTAGTCACCCCCAAAACAATAGAATGGCTCTTCATGCTATGAGAAAAATGTGGAGAATGACCTGCTTAACAGCCACTACTGTTGCAAACCATTTGTGAGTCAACAAAAGTTATCTTCATAGCATAGACTACAATGGCAAAGAAGCTAAACAGAAGCCACTCCTCACTCCAAGCAATATTGTAGATTGACAAAAATGGATATCACACATGCTATCACATCTTCCTGTTGTTTGAGACACTATAGTTTTTTCCAACAAGTCCATATTTGCAAAATGTTTAGACAGTGGATGCACCTAGGTTTGGTAGCTATACTCCCAGAAACTTTTGTTGAGTTATCTGCATGATGTAACAAAATATGGCAGCATTTCTGTTATGGTGTGGATGCCGTTTGGTAATATGTAAAGGAATTATCACTGCTTCACAGTACATCACAATTCTTGAGCAAGGCCTTTTGCTTGTCTATGCCAATTACTGGCTTACCAGACAAGGCAGTGTTTTCATGCAAAAGGGGGGCTGCTACTCATTTAGCCTGAGTCACAATTGCCAGAAATGAATCCTATGAAGCATGCGTGGTTCATTTTTGATCATTACCTGTGAAAAAAAAAAAATCAAACAAGCAACTTCTAGGGACACCATCACCCACTTCATTTGCAAAGAGTAGGGGTGCAATCTTACAGGCTCAGATTTTGTAAATACAATGTGTAACCATGATTCCAACTTAAATATTGCAAAGGGAAGATCCAGTAAATACTAATCATAATTTTGTACCCTCTATTTCATGTTTGTTTATTTATTAAAAGGCATTACTTATGGGATGGGTGTTTATTTACTTTTTGGTTAGCTGCGTTATAAGGTTAACGTCGAGAACTTGTCATACATATGAACTGTAGAGAACTGTTCACATCTTCCATGATTGCATTATATGTTAATTGTGATTTCTTCTTGAAAGTAATACAGACTAACAGTTTTTCTTTGTTGTTCTTATGATATGAAGAGTTTCTAATATATTGTATTATTTATTTTAACTTGGTTGGGGGTGAGGGTGCTTATTGCAGAACAGTGTAATGAATAGTCAGGCTGAGCTAGAAGCCAGTCAGGAAAACATTACACCATTATGACTTTACTTCCATTGTACTTAAATATAATTTAAACCTGAAATCCTTGTATTGTTGTAACATCATTTGTTTTGTTAGGCAGGTTCTTTTAAATCATTTAGTAAAAATAATTCAAAGTCTAGTTTGCATAATGATAATAAATTATTTCATTCCTTCATTAACATTTCTATGAGCTTGTACATTTGTAATTTACAGGCCTAAGTTTAAAGTGATGTTCAAATGAAAATAACTTTCAAATTGTACTGAACTAATTAAAAACATACTTACTTGTGCAATTTTATGGCTAATCGATCAACTGACTGAATATAGGTGATCATTAGCACTGATTCATATACTTCACAGAACTAAACTGAATTGAACTATGCTACTCACCTCATCAATTCATAAAATCACATTAGTCAAAACACACGTGTACAAAGTATAAATTTCAGGAAAGTGGCTGCTTATAAAGTTGCCAACTGACCAGGAATCTAGCATTGATGACACTGTTTCTAAAATACAGTCTACATTATTTTCTTGCTGCAGCAATTTACTTGTAAATTAAGTTGAAGGTTTACAACTTTTATGTGTTTTTTGTGAGTGAGGAAAGGATGCAAGATCAAGTGCTATGTTTGATAGTACCTGTGAACCAGGAAAATAGCCAGCAGTGAGAACAGCATTTATCCACTACATGTCAACACATGCATACAGATGAAAAAGCTTAAACCTATTATGGTGTAGAACTCTAAAACACTTGATGCTACAGCAATAAATTTTTTAGATTGTTAGCCTTACACATGACTTCACTTTAGAAATTCTTAAGAAGCAGTAAAGTGTAATTGATTCTATATTTCACAAATTTTCACCCTGTGGTGATTTCTGACCTATCACAGAACATAAATCAATGCATACTCCAATTTTTGCTCTTTATAAGATCAAGTACTTACTCTGATTTGGACCCATACTACTTTTAACACAGTAATTTCTGACCATCCCTATTCTTATTCTAGAATTTGTTTCCTTGGAACTCAACATGAACATTTGACTGGGAGTGTTATCCTATCCATAAGACACATAATACTAAAGCTCTTAACCATTATCAGTACTGTATTCCTGGGTATAGAATCCCAAACTTCTGCAGCCATTAATGGGAATAAAGTCTGGGATAGCAAGTACCAAACATTGAGGTCATTAGACATGACCTCTCTCGAAAGACTGCTTATGAGATTCTCTCAGTCAGAACTATATTAGGAAAATTTGTGGTATGTACTATGCAACTACTACTAATACTTGCCTTTCCTGTACTCCACTCAAAAGTATTTATCATGCTATGTACAAATGTGTGACTGCTGCTGCTTCTGGAGGAGAACTGCAAACATATTTAACCTCAAATGGTCACCCTACCAATTGTACTTTGATGTCATCCTGTTCCTATTGTTATAGCTCACCTTTTTAATTTCTTCACTAAAGCTACCACATGACATGGACTTTTCTCAGTGTTCTTAAGATGGTTGTCCAAACATTCGAAACTGAGTCAGGATTGCTGTCAGAGAGCTATTGAGTGTTAGTTTGCAAACTCAGCAAAATTAATTTACAAAAGAAATTGATTACAGAAGATTCCAGTTTTTTGTTGTTGTTTGTTTTTTTTCTTTTACCAACTTATGTGAAATAGTAGATCTAATGTTCTAAAATAATTTGGTTTATTTGGAAAATAAACATAAGAGATTACAACAGTTGTTGGAGGAAAAAGAAAAGACACAAGAAGTACTAGAAAAGAAACAAGAAGAGAGATTACAGCAGTGGCAACTGGAACAAGAAAGGAAACAGGAGGAAAGTCTCCAACAGTTGCAGGAAAGTCAGCACCAACTACAGGAAAGTCAACAACAGTGGCAAGAAGTACAAATGGAAAACATTAGCAAATTTCAAAGTGAATTAAATACATTAAAGGATGATTTACTGTATTTTACACAAGGAGGATATATTAGCCATTGACTTAATCAGCCTCAGGCAATGGGAAGCCCCTTCCAGACCCCGCTGCTAGACCCTAATGCAAACATCTTCAGTCCTGTTAGAAGTCACATCCCAGATATGAATGTCAGCAATAGGGGTGATCTAGTAAGAAGGAAGCCAGAGGAATTCGATGGGAAGGCACCGTGGGAAGCATATAGAGCACAATTTGAGCTGCTGGCAGATATGAATGGATGGACAGAGGAGCAGAAAGCAGTATATCTGGCAACGAGCTTGAAGAAACAACCACTGGAAATACTTGGACAGTTGTCAGCAGACGACAGGTACAACTATAAAGCACTTTTAGCAACTCTAGAACTCGGGTATGGAACGCAAAATCAATCTGAAGTCTACAGGGCTAGGTTTATGACAAGAGTCCGTGCTAAAGGGGAGAGCCTGCAAGAACTGGCACAGGATTTGGAAAGTATGGCACACAAGGCCTACCTAACTGTGCCACCCGATCTCCTCAAGTTGTTGATGAGGGATCAGGTTGTATATGCCTTGGACAGTCCATAACTGAAGATACAAGTAAAGCAAGCACATCCCTCTACTGTGCAGGATGCAATGGCCAGAGCTCTTGAATTTGAATCTTACGTTAAGTCCAGCACAGAGGTACCAAGGTTGGTACAGTCATCAGGATTCAAGGCCAGAAAAGGTCAGCTTTCAGAGAAGTTTGAGGGACTTTGCTGGCACTGTAACAAACCTGGGCACAAGAGAGCTCAATGCTGGAAACTTCAACACAGGGAAGATGCCATGACAGGAAAGGCTGCTACCCAGAAAGGTTGTTGGAACTGTGGAGAGCAAGGACATAGGAGTCAGTGTAAGAAGAATACTACCAATAAGTCAGCCTCGCGGAAACCAATAGTGGTTGGTGTTGAGGGATGCCCACCAACCCCCATCATGAAAATCCCAACAGCTAGGTGTAAAATGCCAAGCACACATAGTGTCTACGTGACAGGAAAGCTGGATGGCCAAAAGTGCAACTTTGTCATAGATTCTGCATCTCAGCAGACTCTTGTGAGTATCAAGGTGCTAGATAACAAAGAAGTACCAGAAGTCATACAGAAGCCTTGTGGTGTGACAGGACATTATGCAAGGTTGTGGGGACCAGAGTGGGTAACTATTTAGCTCATAGGCATGAAGGACAGACACAAAGTATACTTGGCTGACATTGAAGACCAATGCATATTAGGGTTGGACTATTTAATACCGAGGAAGTTTGTAATTAATTTTGATAAAATGACGTTTTGGAACAACAAACGCCAAATTCCGGTAACTGTTAAAAGAGAGGTTGAATTAACTAGGTGCCATCAAGCTGAAGTCAAAGTTGATGATGGTGAAATGAAACCAAATATAGATATCAAGGCAGAACAGGAGAAAGACCAACATTTGAAGCCAATGATTGATTTTCTAAAAGCAAGTGTTGTGCACCCTGCTTGTGAGAAGGTGTCTAGTCTAAGCCATGTGATAAAGCACTATTGGGCACAATGGGAGCAGATGAAGCTTGAAAATGGTATTCTTCTCCAGAGATGGGAAAGTGACGACCTGGCAAACAGTTATACCAAGAAAGTTACGGGAAGTTGTGCTGCATCAATCCCATGATAGTTCAACAGGAGGACATCTCAGAGATAAGAAGGCATTGAGTCACCTACGACAGAGATTTTACTGGATAGGTATGAGGCAAGATGTGGAAGAATGGTGCAGTACATGTGCTAAAAGGGGACCCAAGCATAAGGGGCGTGCTCCAATGAAGTTATATCAAGTTGGTGCCCCAATGGAAAGAGGAGCTGTTGACATTGCTGGTGCGAGTGAATCTGTTAAGAGGACGCCCACCTTATGAAGAGTTGCCTGAGAATGTGTCTGAGTTTGTGAAAGTGTTATCGGAAAGGATGTATGATATTCACCATCAAGTGCGTTCAAACTTGAAAACGTCTGCTGATTCGATGAAGCTGTCTTATGATGAGAGATCTACTGAAGTCAGCTTTGAACCAGGAGACAAGGTGTGGTTGTATAATTCCAGGAAGACCAAAGAGAAGACTCCTAAGTTGTCTTCTCCATGGGAAGGCCCATATGACATAGTGGATCATCTCTCAGACGTGACTTTCCAGATAAAATGTGGTCGTCGAGGTAAGCCAAAGGTGGCGCATGCCAACAGGCTTTAGCGTTATCATGGTCCAGGACTTTTCAGTTGGAATGAAGTGAATAATGGAACAAATGACACTGCTAAAGACGTATCACCTGAAAAAGCCACTGTTGATGAAGAAACTACCTGGTTTGAGAAGGAAAACCGTGAAGCCTTTAATAAAGTTACTACCACTGATGTGACTGCTACCAATAATTGGACATTTCCTGGTGGAGCAGATACGTCTTGTAAAATTAAGAGACTTTGTTGTATTTTAATTTTGTGTTTGTAAATTCTGTACATTTAATTAAGTTATTGTTAATTATCTATTGGTTAAATGTATGTGGCTATTGTTCGGAACGAACAATACTAAGGAAGGAGCAGTGTTATGACAGCAGGAGTCATGCGACACAGTTTCTCAAAGGATCATGAATTTGCCCAGCAACTCTACTGTGATCGAGACGCCCTCTTTTTAGTATATAAGCTTGTCAAGAAAAATCAGCAGAATTGAAGAGATAGAAAATTAAGTCAAGCAAACAGTAGGTTCTGTAAGTAAAGTGTGTGAATCAATGTGATTTATGGCGTGTGTAATAAAGGTTGTTAAGTTTAAAGTGACTGGAAATTCTGTGTATTACAAAAAGCTGTATCAAGAAAGAATAAACTGGTTTAATCAAGAAAGGACTTGTATCATTGAAGTTCCTCGGAAAGAATTTCTACTGAAAATTATCAAACAAGCAGATATGTGACAGTATCTTGGCACAATTACTGGAGAGCTATCAAATTAAATAATGCATTTAAATCAAATCAATATCTATTAAATCTTTGTCTCAATCTCTTAAAATTTTAATTATCTCTAAGCAGCAAAAGCTACGAAAAATAACAATGACATTATTCTCAGGATGCAGGCACTACCCACATGACTGACATCCCCTATCACTAAATAATGTTGTAATATTAAAATTTCATATTCAGTATGTGCAGAAAATCTAAAAACTTATATTAAACTAGACCACCGTGACCCATTGGGTCAACCACTATTCAGAGGTTAGGAAGAATTCAGCCTAATTTCGATATTGCACCAAAATGAGGGTCTGTTTTGAGATAATTTAATTAAATATTTCAATCCATTCGTGTTATTCATAATTCAAGAAAATATATTTGATTGTTGATCGGGAGTAAAAGGAAAGACCATTTCATTTTTCCAAAGGTCACTTAAGAAGTTTCATAAAGAGCGCGAACGGTAGTGTGAATGATTTTTTGACTGAGAAAATAAGAAAACAAACAATCTCAGAGTTTTAGTAGTATATAGATAAATTCTTCAAGATCTTGTTTTTGTCATTTTATGCATTTTAATGAAGATGGGAACA
>NW_013665733.1:373330-376387 GCF_000517525.1 Limulus polyphemus | reverse complement strand
AATATGGCGCTATTGTGCGCCGTTTTTGCTGTATTTAATTACAGACAAGTAAACACAAACAATCTCAGAGTTTTAGTAATATATAGATAAGGGGGTATGAAACACGTAATACATCTGCATACAACGCCCTTCTTCTTCCGCTTATCTCTAGGCCGTTCTGGTTGTCTTTAATTTTAAAACTCAAAATCTAATTGAAACATCTTGAATATTGGTCATGAAATCGAAGTACCTTACTCGTTCGCTGTAAAACGCTTAACATGACAGTAGTCATCACGTAACAACAAACAAGTTAAAATGTTTTTAAAACCTTCCACATATACAAAAGAATTACCCTTGAATAAAAATTAAATCCAAATGTTAAATAGAACAAAACATTTAAAAATAATGTAAAGCATTAAGATAACCCTTTCGACATCAAACACGAAATTAAATCAACAGGCAACCTTGAATTAATTTAATGTCATATGTCAGTCACAAAAAGTGAAAGTAACCATTTTGGTCCACAAAAAATAGATAAAGTTTTTCTACAGTATTGTGATGCAGCTTGTATTGACTTCTCATACCTGCCTAAAACAGGTAACTACATTGCATTACTAAATACAGAAGGTAAAGACAAATACAAAAGTTTATTACTAAAAATAGAAGGGCACGCAGTAGATCGCATACCTCCGCCACGCAGCGTTGATCATATTCGGCCCTCAAAAATATACGAAAATATGTCCGTCGTTATCAACGGACACGAACTGTTTTTAGCAGGACAATGAGGAATAATATTCTACATATTTCAACCAAGTTTCTTAAAAATCTAAATATTTTTGACTGAGCTATAGAGCAAAAATAGTGTGAAAAATCGGCCCCCATGTTAACATATAGGGATTTTTTGGATTTTCGTGACCTTGATCCTCCAAAAACTAATCACTTCTAAGTTGGGTAACAGTCCAAATGTATATCACCTTCCGTCGAAATCCATTCAGCCGTTTTCGAGAAATCTCGCTTGCAAACACACACACACACACAGGGATAAAAACATAACCTCCTTCGGTGGCGGAGTTAATAAAAGGTTACTATTGAAATTACCAAAAAGGAGGGTTAATGTAATAAGTTATCGCAGATTGATTCTTAAGCATATCGCTGACAATAAAGATACACACTACATAGAAAACATTGTTTAATAATTTTAATGTTACTGACAAAGAATAATAACGTTTAAAAATTACGGATTGATTCTTCATAGAGCACACGCCGACAATAAAAATACTCATAACCTAAATTCCACTATTCAGTAATATTTTGTTAATAAAACAAATACTGTTTTATATTTAGGTTGGTAGAATTTCCACAATCACTTAGTACCAGTTGTGTCAGTTGCATGGCTGGTGTAGTGGATAGTCACAACTCCGTTGAAACGGTAGGGATAGTTAATGTTTTTCACACCTGTGGTTCAACAATGAGGTGGTAATTGTTGGAATGTTTGCTGTTTCTCTAGGCTCCACCTCAGCCTCCATCTCGCCAAAATATCTCCAGAGTTTTGATCTTCCTGGTATGCAGTAAGATGGATCATTAAGCAAGGAAAATGAATGCCTGCATAAAACTTCTGGCACCTATAGTAGTGTTACGCCTCCAGTCGTTAATTGATTTTCCGTAAATTCGTTCTGACGAAACTGACACAAGTCCTTACTTGATAAAACTGGTTTATTCTTTCCGAATATAATTTTACGATACACTTAATTTCAACAATCGCGCTAAAACAAACGCTATAACAACGAACGTGCTCAACTTCAACAATACTCTCTGACTGCAGATCAATTACTGACTGTCTACACACATATTGTCACGTCACGCCGTGACCATCTTAGGCTACCCTATATCTAGTAAATGCTAGGGCATTCACGAAGGAAGAAGATACTTCTAGAAACGTGGCGTGACACTAGTCACGTGACCTCGCTGACGCAATACTGCCCCTCCTTAGTATTGCTCGTCCCGAACAATAACCACATACAATAAACCAATAACAATTAACAATAACTTAATTAAATGTACCGAATTAGAAACATAAAATTACAATTCAACAAAGTCTCTTAATTTTACGCGACGTATCTTCTTCCGCACTGGTCTCCGTCTCGATGGCTTCTGCTTCACGTGGGGTTCATCTGCTTCATCAGGAATGTCCTATCGTCGATAACAGTCACATCAGTGGTAGTAACTTCATCAAGAGCTTCACCGTTTCCCTTCTCCAAACTGAGTAGAGTTTCTTCTTCGATGGTGGCTTCTTCAGGTGGCACGTCTTCAGCAGCGTCATTTGTTCTGTTTTCCACTTCGTCCCAACTGAAATGTCCTGGACCGTGATAATGCCAAAGCCTGTTGGCATGCACCACTTTTGGCTTACCTCGCCGACCACATTTTACCCAGAAAGTCACGTCTGAGAGACGATCCACTATGTCATATGGGCCTTCCCATGGAGAAGACAACTTAGGAGTCTTCTCTTTGGTCTTCCTGGGATTATACAACCATACCTTGTCTCCTGGTACAAAGCTGACTTCAGTAGATCTCTTATCATAAGTTAACTTCATCGAATCAGCAGACGTTTCCAAGTTTGAACGCACTTGATGGTGAATGTCATTCATCCTTTCCAATAACACTTTCACAAACTCTGACACATTCTCAGGCAACTCTTCATAAGGTGGGCGTTCTTTATGCTTGGGTCCCCTTTTTGCACTACATGTACTGCATGTCCGGCACCATTTTTCCACATCTCGCCTCATACCTATCCAATAAAATCTTTGTCGTAGGTGACTCAATGTCTTCTTAATTCCGAGATGTCCTCCTGTTAAATTATCATGGGATTGACACAGCACAACTTCCCGTAACTTCCTCGGTATAACTGTTTGCCAAGTTATCACTTTCCCATCTGTAGTTTCCCATCTCCGGACAAGAAATTCCATTTTCAAGCTTCAACTGGTCCCATTGTGCCCAATAGTGCTTTGTCACAGGGCTTAGACTAGACACCTTCTCCCAAGCAGAGTGCGAAACACTTGCTTTTAAAAAATTAATTATTGG
>NW_013665733.1:367593-372376 GCF_000517525.1 Limulus polyphemus | reverse complement strand
CTGGTTTATTCTTTCCGAATATAACTTTACGATACACTTAATTTCAACAATTGCGCTAAAACAAACGCTATAACAACGAACGTGCTCAACTTCAACAATACTCTCTGACTGCAGATCAATTACTCACTGTCTACACACATATTGTCACGTCACGTCGTGACCATCTTATATATACCATACTACCCTATATCTAGTAAATGCTAGGGCATTCACGAAGGAAGAAGATACTTCTAGAAACGTGGCGTGACACTAGTCACGTGACCTCGCTGACGCAACAGTAGAAAACAATGTAACTAAAAGAGTCAAGGATTCAACCATAAAAATAGAAGTGAAAGATGTGTAGTTACAATCATTTTTATTAGTAATAAATTCGGTTAGAAGCATATGTTTCAATGTTGGAATGGCTAACATCATATCTCCAAGTCTTAACATCCAGTTCAAATCTCGTATTTTCATACACATATATTACATGATAATTTGTTCTCAGTTTAACTGATTCAGTCGTGTTATTTAACACTAATGAATAGCTTTGTGTGACTCCCATACACATACGTAACACTACACACATATATTTATTCACACGTATATTATCATCAGGCAGGCGGTAGTACTGCCTATGTAGGGATGGCTTGGATTGTTCATCTAAATTATATTTGAAATATATCCTAAATAGGTCATCTGAACTTTACTTTATAACAATATCTGTATTATGACTAAGTCACAAGTTCTGGGGATATCTGTAAATATCATAGCAAAAAGTTTGAATTTCTCATATTTATTTCTTCTTCTTTTTTACTACATAACTCAAAAACCAAAACAATGGTGTCAACCACATTCACTGAGGTGACATAGTTTTAAACGGAGTATCCGCTTTTATAAGTATTATTAATAACTAGTAATAATTTTTAAAAAATCATAATTTTTGCGTAAACGATGTTATCATTACCTCTTGAAGTTAGCTTTCTTACAGAAAATTGGTGTTCCTTTAAAAATATTAAGTACAGGGTGAAACAGAAATTACCAGCTAATAATAGAAAAACAATAAATATTACAGTTGGAACCTCATTGTATTTAGAACATGGTTTTAAGTAAAATCTTCCTATGTCTATTGAAACACTGCATTAAAACAAGTGAAAAGGGAAAGTAAATGTAGGGATGGCTAATATTAATCCTTCAAAAACAATGCAAACAAGATTGTAGGGATGGCATTTGCATCATTCCCATACTTAGACCTACCTAGGCTAAATAGAATACTCCCCAGTAAAATAGTTTTACTGTCCTGGACAGCTACCAACATTTGTAGCCGTACTAGCAATATATTGTATGATATCATCATTTTTGAGTTGATCCACTCGCTTTAATTAGCATCACAGTAAAATAAACATAGATAAACACACTGTAATCAATACCATTCTACTTAGTTTTCTGACAACTTGATCTACATTTTATGCCGAGAAAGGACAGAACTTGCTGCATAAGGAGGGGATATGTGCACTTTATATGTGCTGGAGATGAGTGTAGTTTCGTGCAGTCTGCTCTATAGAACTTCTACTACTACACAGCTAGACAGGGTGAGCAATTCTTGAGAAAAATCAAATAACATTTTGCTTCTGAAAATCGTTTAATAACTTGGATAGTAAGGGTCACAGTGCCATTTCAACTTAGTTTTCGAACTTCTATTGACCATTCTTAGTCATGCAAACTTATGAGATGCTAAACATTGTGTAAGGTTCAAGCAGCTATCATCAGATATCCTATGATATAATTCCATGAAACTCTGCTAGTAGCTCACAAAGTAAGTTCACAGCACCATTATGGTCCCACTAATCTTGCAATCAACAAAACATCTTAACTTCGGTCAGTTCGGTGATAATCAACTACATGCCATTTAATATCCTTTAGAAGAAACTCTACTCAATAGCTCATAAAGTAACTGAAGCAAGGGTAACAAAGCCTTTTTGGTCCTGTTGATCTTGCAAACAACAAACTAACTTAACTATCAAGTAGCATTCATTTCATAGTGAAATACCACTTGATAATTCTGAAAAAAAGAAATGCCACTTCCTTTCAATAATCAATCTTACAATAAGTGTCTATCTTAACACATGGTTAGTTCGTTAATCCATTCATAACAGCCAAGATGTTGGCATCAACATCTTGGCTAACCACTACAGTTAGCTAACGCTTCTTCTTCATGCACTACCCTATTTGATTAATTTTGCACAGACAGATAAGTACTTTTAGGATCTTCTTATTCAGCTAAATTGAGATTATGTGAAATAGTACTCTCATCTTCCTTTGACTCGTCAGTCTCAACCTTTGATTCCTGGTCAACTAAGTTCACTAATGTCTCATTGTTAACAAATGTTTGTCGACGTACAAGATAAAGATCTGTTGAGCCAGAGCCAAGCTCCTTCCATGTCACTAACACGTACCCAACCCCTAAGCAGTCTCCATGCTAGAACTTTTGTTCCTAGACTTTTTTTTCATAATACTTCCTCTGCTGTACGGTGGTCTTTTCTAGTTGTTGGCATGTAAACTCATATTCATCAGTCGATGCAGACCTTAGACTCTGTACATATTTTTGCAAGCACTGCAGCATGTATTCTCTAGGGAAAGTACCATATGTCACATCTTCAAGGAGTAATATTTCCCAACAAAACACAAGCATATTTAGCAAACAACCAGCAAATCTCTGTTCTGCTGCACGCAGGCCAATACCCTTGTCCAGAGAAAAAAAACACTTCACAAAAACGAATCCTGTGGTCAAGGCACCAAAGTTTCTCCTTTCTATTCTGTGGTATTCTCAGACTCGCTGATTTTTCATTGAGTAATTGGATAAGAACCACAAAATAAAAGGAGGGTCCCCATAAATAATTTATGGAGCAAAATCTGAATTATCTCAATCTGGACTAAGTTTGAAGCAAGTAAAGAAAGGTTAGATACAACTCAAACACAGTGAAACAATCTTTACACACAGAAACAACAATTTAAGCTTGAAAAAAATATATCTTCTGGGCACCTATACCAGAGAGTTAAAAAGTTCAATAGAGCATGTAAATCAAATCAATATTTTATCCTGCGAAATCTTAATTCTTCAATTACAGTCTGTTATATCTCATATTTTCTATCTCAATATGCTAAATCTTAAATATTTTGATATTTATCTTTTAAATTGTAAATATCTCCAGGCTAAGAAGGCGTGACATTATGTATGAAAAACAACGATGCCATTTTTTTCAACACATAGGCGGCCTGGCATGGCCAGATGGTTATGGCACTCGACTCGTGGGTTCGAATCCCCGTCCCACCGAATATGCTCACCCTTTCAGCCGTGGGGGCATTATAATGTGACAGTTAATCCAACTATTCGTTGATAAAAGAGTAGCCCAAGAGTTAGCGGTGGATGGCGATGACTAGCTGCCTACCCTCTAGTCTTATACTGCTAAATTAGTTTTCTACAGTAAGGGTAGCTTCTGACTTTTCTCATGTTTGAACTTTATGTCCAAATTCTGTTTACATTCCTTCCTTTTCTTTCTTCGTTTCTAAAAACAGTTTCCTACCTTTCATTACAAAATTAGGCGTGGCATGGTCTGGTGATTAGGATACTTGACTCACAATCTGTGGGTTGCAGGTTCTAATCTCATAACCGAACATGCTTGCCTTTTCAACCATGGAGATGTTGTAATGTCAATCCTACTCTTCATTGATAAAATAATTGTTGATGGGTGATATTGGCTAGCTGCCTTCCATCTAGTCTGTCACTTCAAAATTGGGGATGGTTACCATGAATAGCTCTCGAGTAGCTTTGCACAATATTTAATAAAGAAGAATAAACAAACAAGCTTTACCAAATTTGGCCAAACTTAGAACCGATATCAATCAATATACTACAAGGTTTATTTAAACCAGGTATCTTTATTTCATTTGGGGCAGGTGGGACATTCACAACTGAGCTTTGTCACACAAAACTAGCTAGTTCCTGTTTTGTTTTTTTACATCTGGTTAGCTCTTTATTTATGTCTGCAGACTTACAACGCTAGAAACTGGGTTTTGATACCTGTGGTAGGCAGAGCATAGATAGCTTTTTATGTAGCTGTGTGCTTAACCTCAAACAACAACAACTCTTTGTTATTTCTTTGATTTAAGTGGCATCGAAAACTAATCTTGGGGTATGGTCTCCTTGATGTATTAACAACTGTTCATTCTTCACAATCTCTGACTTAATAGCTAAGTTTTCACATATATAACATTTCCCTTTTTCTGGCATTTTTTGAGAGAAGTTCTTATTCCCTACAAGCTTTTGTCTGCAGCTCCTAGAAATATATTCGTTCATGGAACACTTTCCTCCATTTTCTCTGTTTCGTGTGACAAGCTGTTTGATTAAATACACACAGGGCTGCGAACTTAAACTTCATGAAAATTGTTTTGGTTTTGATAACGGATTTTTCATAATTCAGCTATACATATTTTGAAAATAATATTATTTTTTTTTCAATCATGTAAGAATTGTTTACAAATCAGGAAGAAAAAACTCTTACTTAGATCGAATTAATATTTTGTTTATCACAATGAACATTTCTTTATTATTATATTTGTTATGTTTGAGTTCTAGAACCATCGATAAGACCCTCATGTCGCAATTGGTCTAGAGAAATCTATAGCCAGTGGTTGTCAACATTTTAAACATAACAAAATGTGACCCGATTTCAATAAAAATGATTCAGTTATAAAAGTACATATGACGTTTTGTGAAAAATCTGTACGTGATGGAGAAAAATGG
>NW_013665733.1:364847-366674 GCF_000517525.1 Limulus polyphemus | reverse complement strand
TTCAGCATACAGAAATTATTGTCGAACATGTAAAAATTTCAAGAGAATAAAACCATCGCAGGCCTGTGTTATTTCAGTTCTTTTATGTTATGTTTAAGGGAAGTTGATTTCTCAATACTACAAGGCCTGATATTCTTGTAACTTCTTGATGGTTTCTTTCATAGTTTATCTGCAACGTTAATGAATTCAAGTTCCATCACCACATGGAGGTATGTCTACTTTGCTTTAACTTAATTATCATATTGTCATATTTTATGTCCTTTATAAGTTGATCATGTGCCAACGAATCCATCATTTCACGAGAAGCATATGGATAAGATGATGGGCAACTCTTTTCAAATATTCTGCAAATTTGGCTTAGGCTTCTTCTTTCCTCTATGCTCTGTTTGGTAATTTTGCTCTGGATACTTCCTTTGGGTGTGTTACTCCAAATCTGTTAGAAAAGGCAGCTTCTGATGCGTGTTAGTTTTTATGACTCTCAGCTGGAAGGATACTTACAATAGTCAAAGCTAGTCCACTTAAATGGGCAGCAAGATGAATGGCTTGTTTTGTTCACTAATTTACTCATTCACTCGGGAAATAATCTCAAACTGAGCTTGATATAACTCTCAGGGTACATTTCGGTCATTATCTATTACTTTCTCTATTGGCAGATGTTGAACTGGCCAGCAAAACTCTGGAAATGGGTTATGTAATGTCATGGCTGTAATTGTCCAGGAAGGTCCTTCAATAACAGCTGGTAGTGTAAACCAAACAAGTTCTCCTACTCCATATTTCATTACAGATGACATTCCCAGCTGGACTTTTGAGCTGATGCAGAAAGAAGTGTAGCTGTTTTACTCTTTGCATTTATCAAAATTTAAAAATATATAATTTTACTCGCCAATTGTCAAAATAAAAAGGCTTTTATTTACACTTAGCCCCAGTGGCACAGCGGTATGTCTGCGGACTTACAACGCTAGAATCCGTGTTTCGATACCCGTGGTGGGCAGAGCAAAGTTTATAAACAGAATGAGAGTTTAGCTATGGGCTCTCCTGTTTCTCCGTTATTGTGTGAGCTATTTATGGACAGTTTTGAAAATGAAGCACTAGAAAAAACAGATAAAAACCTAAAGTTTGGTTAAGGTATGTGGATGACACATTTTTAATCTGGTGGTATGGTACCATACGCGAGCCGAGCGATCTATAACCACCTAGCCATGCTGGGCCCTTGCTAATTACCTTAATAAAATTGATAATTATATACGATTTAATTATGAAGTTGAGATAAATGGTTCTTTAACTTTTTTGGATGTTTTAGTGAGTACAAATAAGGATAAATTGGAAACTACCATTCATCGTAAACCTTTCTCTGTAATCATTCTACCACATCAACAATCTTGTCACACTACATCTAAAAAAACCTGTGTTTTTTTTACTCTTATGTGGCTAGGATATTAAAATTATGTTGTAAACCGGATGATATCAATAATGAGTTATTGTTAATTAAGCACATAGCAGAGGAAAGAGGTTTTAATCCAGATGTTGTTGACAGAGCTGTCATAAAACTAAAAGATCAGGGATAAAAATATTAAGTTAAAACCATTTGCTGAAAAAAAGTAAGAAAGAATGTTTTGTAATATCATGAATACCTGGTTTATCTTGTCAATTAATGAAAAAATAAAAAAACAAATAAATATTTTTCCGATATAAAAACCGATACACAAACTCGGCGAAATTCTTAATACAGCTAAAGATAAAATTGATTTAATGGAAAAAAATTGGCATATATAAAATATGTGAATGTAAAAAAGTTTATATAGGACAAACTAGAAGAAATTTAAAATT
>NW_013665733.1:362499-364487 GCF_000517525.1 Limulus polyphemus | reverse complement strand
TACGTGAATCTATTGAGATAATTAAATATAAAAAAAGTAAATTTAAATTATTGGATACGGATGATGGACCTGGTGGAAATATTTTTAGCAGATGGCGTGAAATTCTTTAATATGTAAATTGGTGTTTTGATAATTGTATATAAATTAGTGTTATTTTTTTTTTTTTGCAAAACATTACATTCATGAGGATGACGCAATAGCATACGTCGAAACTGGTAGAGATTGTTTTCCGGTTTCATCGGGTTTTTTTTACCACTTTTTATCTTGTACAGTAAATTGTTGTATTTTAGTCATTTGGAACTGGAAACAAGCTCATTTTTATAGATTTGTGTATAAAATAATCGTATTTTTTAAACTGTGAGTTTTTAAAATTGAACATTACACACGTGCCTTTTTTTTAAAAAAAGAAGGAAACCGGATGTTCATAAGCTCTTATACATTTTTATACCTATACCGCTAAATTACGGGAGGTAACTAACATTCAAATAACTAACAAGTTTATTGGATTGGATCAGACTTTGTAGACACCAATATAGTAAATAACCTCTCTCATTTGTATATAGTACTTTAGACAATGTTTGTTGCAATTACTGTACTACAAAAAAGGCGAAAAACTCTACCTAACTGTGTTTTCGAAGCCGGGAAAAGATTAATGCCTAGAGTGGCGATTCATTGCTTTGTTTTCGAAAGGTTTCTATTTAAGCCGCTAACAGTAAAATAAACATAGGAAACAGGTGTGAAAAGATTGGAAGTAGAAATTCTCAGGAGATTTACTTTGTAATTTCGTGGTTCGTACTCAAAAGTCCCGACGTTACTATTCATTTTGTTTCGTCGAGTTTCTAAGTCGGTTGCTAACAACATAACCACAGAAAATAAGTATGAAAAAGTGAAAAATATGTGACCTGACCATAAGTTGTTTGGAACTTTGTGATCAATACTAACAGAACTACACACTTAATTTTTCATTTTGTAATATTTTCATTCATTATACTTTGATAACTTGCCTACAACCTGGATGAAAGGGTTAATGATTCTTCCTTCTAGAGATGAGCGAAACTTCACAAAGTTTGAGATTTGTAAGGTCGGATTCGTTTGAAATAGTGAGGCAACGGCTTTTCTGGCCAAGAAAAACCACTACACTGTCATAAAAATTAACTCAATGTGCGCGATAAGTAACACAATAAACGTGAACAATCTGACTGGAAAGCAACTCTCATTTATCTTGGTGCTTGGCTATTTCACTGCAAGCTTACTCAGCCAATTGACTGGCTCATGCGTATTTATAATCTAATCCTTGTCTTGGATATTTCGCAAAGCCACTCGTTCGTTAATATTCTCCAATATTCTAGAATTGATTTGATCTTGCCGTGATGCGCTCTCTAGTTAACATCTAAATTACAACATTAAATATATAACTTATAACAATAATATTAATCACTTCAATCAATAACAACAACAAAAATAAAAAAACCAAAAAAAAAAACCAGTGGCACAGTGGCATGTCTGCGGACTTAGAACCATAGAAACCGGGTTTCGATACGCGTGGTGGGCAGAGCACAAATAACCATTTGTGTAGCTTTGTGCTTAACTACAAACAAATAATAGCTTTTTAATGAAATATTACACAACTAATACGTCATCGCATAGACTTATTGCTTAGCTTTTTCCTAACTGATATTAACAAGAAATTTGGAATTTGTGTGGACCATTTTACTATTTATTTGTTATTTTCCTATTGATACCAAAAATTCGAATTATTAATGATATCACTAAATGAATTACAGGCGATAAAGAGGGGAAGGAAGAGCTGGAGGATTGTTGATAAGACAGTTTATGGCCAGCCAGAAGGGGAAGGGACAGAAGCCGTTGTCGTCTCAAATTTCGTTTCACTGTCTTCACTCCACAATAATTTCAATACTGTTACGTCTCCGTGTGTTAATTAATTTTCCGTAACTTCGTTCCGACGAAACTTAAGCGACACAAGTCTT
>NW_013665733.1:351367-361517 GCF_000517525.1 Limulus polyphemus | reverse complement strand
GTAACTATAGTTACGTGTAGCAAAATGGCACCTATCACGCTCACTAAAGTCTGCACAACAGATTCAATAATGTTCTTTCGATATTTTGACTTGTTTGTTCTCTCTTTTTCTTCGTTATTCATTAGGAGGACCAGTGGCCAATTTTGCTACTGGTATGACAGCTCAACGGGAAATTTTCCAGTGGTCCAATCTGCTCCTGTCTAGAAGGAAAGTAATAACAGTTTGGGACAAAATAGCGCTAATTTGGTCATGCAATTTGAATACAAGTTTAATCGATTTTCAGATAAACATTGTTTCTCAACCTCAGTGTTATGTTGCAATGTAATTATTTACCAGTGGCATAGAAAGCGGGGACCCGTCCCACTTTCCAGTGTGTCCCAGTAAAAATTCATCACAATTAGGAAAATTACTCTCAAGAAAAAGAGGAGAATGCATAAAATTTAATCCAGAAGCCAGGAGCTACCAATGTTTTAAGGCGAGCCCTTGACCCCGGCCATAATGGGTGCGCTTGTGACGCACGTTCCCTCGCCTTGCTCGGCCAAATAAACTTTGGTCTCCTCTCTTTTAATTTGCCATCTATACACCTCTTTCTACGTCTCTGCTTCGAGAAGTTATAAGCTGATAACTTAAAGACGTAATAAACGCTATTTTGTTCTTTTCGAATGTATAATCCAATATGGTTTAGAGGTCAGCGGAAATCGAAACAAAGTGATAACACTTTAGCTTGGTGATATGTTGCTAGAAAAAAATAAATAATATTTTTATCCTAATAATATTGTAATCACTCAATGCGAGTCAAAAGGTGGGTACTCCTCGTTTATAGAAAATAGACAGGATTGATACCTTATCTTTTCTTTCTCGTGGTAAGAATGGAAGGACCAGGGGACGTAAATTTAAGATTTTTCATGATAGAAGTTGACTGCGAATTAACTAATTTTATTTTTCGAACAACTTTTGGTTTGAATTTCGTGCAGAGCTACACGAGGGTTATCTGCGCTAGCCGTTCCCAATTTAGCAGTGAAAGAATAGAGCTAGTTATCACCATCCACCGCCAACTTTTGGGATACTCTTTTACCAATGGATAGTGGGATTGACCGTAAAATTATAGCGCCCCCACTGCTGAAAGGGCGAGCATGTTTGGTGGGACAGGGTTTCGAACCGTGGTACCTTAGAATGCGAGTCAACCACTTGGGAAAGATTGGGAAAGTTCAAGAGGTTGTTTGATAAATACTTAAAATTGTTTGATGAAATGATAGGACAGCTCTTGTAGTCCTTTAAATGTTATATTCGGTTTATTAGCCCAATTAGCCTTTAATAGGCGACAAAAAATCAGTGCTATTTCTTAGAAGTATAGACGTATAAACACTTTTGAAATAAAACATCATAAAATATGCAGATAAAGTTTATGTTTCTTTGTCAAAAATTTAAGTTTTAATAGTATAATAGAGTAAACTATAATCAAGCAAGAGTCATCTATACTTCCCAGATAGCACTATAAGTGCTTTATATTTCATGAACTTTCAAACTGTTGAATGTGTTGGGAATATAACAGTATAAAAAACCGAAAATATAGAAAACTGCAAGGTATTATGAATAATACAATTTTATGTTATGTTGTGAAGGCCTGTTGCTGATGGTGTGTGATTATAATTAACCTTACATTTAATGAGAATATAGCGAACGAATTTAACTCCACAAGTCTATTATGATAAGTTATTATACTATTATTTTATCCAACGTGTTATTAAATGAAAGGGATATACACAGCAATTAAATAAAGCTGTAATTTGATTATAAAGCGGGTTAAATTTATATTTGCTCCCTGATAGCTCAGCAGTAAAGCTTTATGTTTGATAACAAACAAACAAAAATTATAACTGTCTGCCTATAAAGAGAAATATATCACATTGCATTGGTTTTAAAAAGTTGAATGAAAGAGCATAATGCTTTTTTTTATATTCCTAATCTCTGTTGATAAATATGAGTATTTGTTTATTTTTCCAGAATACTTTAAAATTATGATATCTAGTACAAAATATACTAAAAATTTTAAGTGACTGATACAATTACTTAGAACTTCACAAATCTTCTTGCTTGCTGTTCGTAGCGTCCACCAACCAAACAACGTCGAATTTATGCGCGTGAATTTAAGGAAAAAGTAATGACGCAACGTCGTGGTAGAAGTGCGCATCACAGTATCAAGATGGCGGGATTTCGTGATGATCAAAAGTGCACATTTCCTCTTCAGAGTATTCAAGATGTCGTTAAGTTGTTTAGAATTGAATTGGAAAGAGGAGATGAACCCAACCTCGCACTTCTATCTATCGTTGTTGGCAGTGTAGAAAATTTGCTGACATGCAACAGGTATTTGTCACCACGTAATGAAACTGAAAGTGAACAAAACGTGAAACCGAACTTTCCCATCTTGGAGCTTAGTACTGTAGAAGCGTTATATTGCAAATTCGAGAGTCAGATTAAAGGATGTGTCGATGTAACCCAATACCGTGGCAATTCATATGCCTCCCGAGAGCTTGTAAAGAAGACATCAGATATTATTTGGAGCTCATTAACCCGCAGTTATTGTAAAGACAGAGCACATTTACAAACACTTTACAGTTATTTGACAGGTGAGAAAAATTTCGGTAAGTTAGAGACTACTGCACTGAATGACTTGGCGTACCCGTAAGTTAAGCTGTAACTAACGTTAAAGCGTGTTAATGTACGCCTAACGCAAACGTTAATTAGGCTTAGCGAAACGTAGTTAGGGTCCAGACTGCCCATTTTTATTACACACGTGATCATTGAATACTATTTTACCACTCGTTATTATGGCTAGGAGTAGGAGCAATTATCATACTCACTTTTAAGTAATTTATTTTTTGTGCTACAGTTATTTAACTTAAGGTTTCAAATTATTTTACCATTCACATGATTCAGGAAGTTGCTAAAATACTGAGAAAAACCATTACTGGCATTAGTTAAAAATTTTGGATTATATTTGTAAATTGTATTTGGTTAAAAAATAAAATGTACAAAATCAACTGAAAAGTGTCAGTTTCTCACAGAGAAAGGAGTTGAATTTTGACCTTCTGGCTTGCAATGTTTTCTGGTTTTATATATTACAGGGCCCTTATTACTATTAGTAATATATGAGTTAAACAAAATCACCATGGGGTGTTGGTAATTAATGAAAAGAGGGACCGAGACACTTATTTTACAAAAAAAGTTAGTGGCATGTAATGTATTGAGAAACAGTGAAATATTTGACATATATAGGGATATTGAACTGTAGCAAACCAAAGTTCAATAATTATACTTATCTCTTGTATGCTATGGTCATGCAGTTTGTAAATCTCACTAAAGTTGGGAAGGCCCTTGCAGTTGGTCTAATAGTAATATGTAAATGTAATGGGAAACCAATAAGTTATGTTGATAACTATTTGTTGAGGATGCTGTGATTGGTAAATCAAACACTATCATGAGCCTGAGCATTGAACTTCATGGTAGTGGGAAAAAGCATCTCGTACATGCGTATAATATACTTCCTGTTTTAAACCTGTTATTTGAGTAATGTTTTGCTGATTTTAACCAGTTTTTTCCATCATAGTACACAAGTTGAAATCTTGAGATGCCAGTGAACAAGGTAAGGGTGCCTTAAAAGCAAATTTTAATGTGATAAATCAAATTTTTAGAATAATTTCAGTATAGAAATCGCATGTTTCTGTGTGTGGAATTCCCATGGAATGTTTACTACTACTACTACTACTACAAATATGGGCTGTGTAGATGTGTTTTGACATGTAAACGTGATTAGCCCAGGCCAGTATTTGTTAATTTCTGATTGTTTTTACTTTATTATAGGCTATAGTTGTTTTTTCTTATTGAACATAAGTAAATAAAAATTATATTTGGAGATAAATTTTGATAATTGTTATTAGTATTGAAAAGTAAATTTCAATAAAAATAGAAGATTTATGTAATGGTTTGTAAACTTGTCCTGCTTTAAAACAATTTAGTGGACTAATCTAACACCCTCATTTTCTTTAAGGTAAATAATTTTTAAGGTCTATTTTCAGATGGATGATAATGGCACTGACAGTGTCATGGATGAGGCAGTGCCAAGTGGGACTGCTAGTATTATATGTGAAGTAAGTAGCCTAAGTATTAAGACATTTCTCATTACTAATTAATTTTTGTGTTATATCAACCTATCTCTTTTTCACAAAATAAATATAAACATATGAGTCAAGATATTTATTTCTAAAAATTGTTAAATAAATGTACAGATTCAACAGTAATGAAAAGAAATGTCTTTCTTTTTCAGATGGATGGTAACATCACAGATGTGGTTAAAAAAAAGTCAACAGTTAGAAGACAACACTCCATATCAATATGTACCCACAAAGTTTTCAAGAGAGCCTTTTAGCATTCATGCCAATCAGGTGACAAATGATATTGTCTGTAATATAATCCAGCATATGAAAAAATCTGGTAAGATAGGGGAAAAGTCACAGGGTGCTCTTTCTTAGAAAGGCATTTAAGAATGCTTGGCTACAGTTGACCCAAGGTACAATACTACAGAGCAAAATATTTGCATCTGTCTGAAGTGTTTCAGCAGAGGTCTAGTTTCTGAAATGCAATGATTTTCAACACAAAGAAAAACTCCAAGCCTTTATAGAGGAGCCATTTGTTTTATCTGGTTTTCAGGTGCCACAGAAGCAACAAAAACTGACTTTCAAATGAAAAAAAGAAAAACAGGTATTCAAACAGAAAATTGGTAACATAATGAACTTAAAATTGATGTTTGAGAAATATAAATGAAGGAAAATCAGTCTTTAAAATGCAAGGTGTCTGAAAAACAATTTTAAAGATAGAAGAAATTAATGCCCAGAAGAGGAAGAAACAAGTTGCATTAAAACTGTTAAATTGGGATAGGTTTACAACAGTTATTGTAAATGATGTGCAAAGTACTTCCTAGTGCTTGCTAAGTTGAAATAAATTTCTGAAGAAAATGCAAAGGTCAAGTGTCTTAAGCTCAAAAGTGCCAAGAAGAAGGTGTCAATAGAAAGAATACTCACCACAGTGAAGGTTGTTAGTTGTGACAAGGATCTGGTGGAAGAAATATCTGAGAGATTAGAAGATTAATGATCTGAAACCTTGAACCTCTGAAATAGAAAACAAACTGACAATTAGCCTGAATGAGGTTGAAGTACAAACATAGGATACTGGAAGATTCTTGTTGCCTCCAATATGTAAGCATTGCAGAGGGGAAATGCAGTGATATTATTGCTTGATCATATGGGATTTTTACGGTTAAAAATTATTTGGCCCATAACAACTACATCAACTTGATATAAATTCAGAAAAGAGGTTAAAATCCTCTCTCTCTCTATGGTATAGAAAGTCAACTCATTGGCATGATAGACCTTACTCTGTAATATAATGGTACAACCAAAGCTTACCAGCATATTACACAAATTGAGATTGCAAAAGAAAATGCAATCTTTACAGTTGGAATGAGGAAGGTGCTTGGGGGCTGAGGAATACATGCAATTTATCCAAGGATCCCTTGCTAATTTGGAAAAACTGGTGATTCACAGATAGATGTGAATATTCTGTTCAACATCACAGATATAATTATAGATCAAGTTATTATCAACCCATGCATTGATATAAATCTTGTTGAAGTAAAGGGTGGTGCACTGAACAGTTACAAGTGTGGAATGCATTTTCTGAGAAAATAATTTGGCAGTATGAGAAAGTGACTAAACAGTCAAGCAATGGTAGGGTATCAAAATTGTTCAGAAATAGGAAAGAATGTGGAGCACAGCCAGTCATAGAAGCATCAGGATGTAACATGGACTTGTCATATCATCTCACATCAAGGCTTGTGCAGCCATCTGAATCTGAAAGTTCTTCAGGGAAATTGAGTTCCAAGCTCTTTTATGGTTTTTTTGGAAGCTGGTCTTGTATATAGTTCTTTATGAACAATTAGTCAATTACTATACATATCTGCTTTTGGAATTCTTTGAAAAGGTACATCTTCCCACAAATCTCAACAGTTTATGATACTATTAAGAGTGATGGGTATAGTTTAAGCTTTTGTGCCGTAGAAATAATTGGCAATTGTGTAACTGGACCGTGGATGAGGTTTATACTAACATGTGAAAACATCTTTGTTTTGAATAATCCTCTTGAAAAAACCATGATATAGTTATTAGCTTGGGCAGAAAATCCATCCTTGTTACTAGATAACAATGCAACTTTAGTGTTCAACTTTGTAGACTTTCTGAAAAGTGGTGTCTTTGCCATCTAGTAAAATCAAGAGGTGCTGAACAAGATGCTAAATGGCATAAACCGCTGGTAAACATGCTGACAACCATCATAGGTGTCGTCACCAGGCAGAAAGATGACCAGCTCCTGGGTAGCCAATTTTGGAACCCAAGTGAAGAACTGAAAAAGAAAGAGTAGATCATATGCTTCTGACAATATTGGTGGTGAGAGGCATTTCAGCTGGGCATGTGCATACAAGAAACATACTTTTAGTGCTTTAGTATTGATTCACACAAACAAGATTGTTCAGTGGTTCTTGGGATTTCCAGAATGTGAGAAGAAACATTGCTAGTACTATATCTGAAACCAAAAAGAAACAGAAGATAGAGAAAGAGAGAGAGTTAAAGCTTCATTAGTGTTATACTAAGGAAATCGAAGGAATGCACTTGAAACTGGCTGAAATTGAAGAAAAACCGTTACTGAATGGAATTATTATTGAAGACACTTTTAGGTTCTGGGAATCTCAAGAAAAAGTGAAAGCTGAACTTGCAAAATTAAAAACCAAAACTGGCAAAATGAATGCCCTGAAATGTCCAATTCAGGTTTATTACAAATGCCTAAGAGAAAAATTCCAGTAACCTTTACAGGATTACAACTCATATACTTACAGAATATCTTCTGTCCATTGTTGATCAGTCATAAATGACAAGCTGAAATCAGTGTTGTGTAACTATTCAATCATAGTTGGAAGTGAGTTTAGTCAAAAATGGGATAACACCTATTGGCAAGAAAAGTTTGCAGAACTCATAGAACAAACAATGAGCTTGTTATGAAATTGTGCTACTGTGGAGATCTGAAAATATTGTTGACATTCTTCCTTGAGATTTGATTGTTATATCCTAATAAAATTATGTATTAACTCTGTGTGTGTGTGTACATTTTGCATGTAACTTAAATTTTATTCTTAGACTTAGACATTGAATGTATTTACTATAGATGTAAGTGCTTAAATATTTAATGGAAAATTTTACATGTGTTATGATTTACATAAATTACAGTCTGTAGAAGAATGTTATCTACAAACTACAAATAGTGTTTCAACAATCAAACTACTTCAGCAACTTCATTTTTTATTGAAATTTTGATGATATAAATGTATTTACAATGTATGTCATAATCAAAAGTAAGAAAGAAAAATCTCAGTAGGATTACAGTACTAGTAATCTTATATATGTTGTAAAGTGTGGTGTCTGTCTGAGCATTCGTTTGTCTCCCGTTTGAAAAGCTGCACATGCAAAAAAAGCTCAACATTCACTTTTGAAATGACGAGAGAACAGGCATGAATAATGTTGATGCCAAATTTTATTTTTCAAGCAGGATATTTTACACTAAGTTGTTAGGAATTAGTCACACTATCATTCACATTTCAAAATATGACATAACTTAAAAAATAGAAATGTAGATTTACTGCAAGTTATTGTTGAGTGACTCTTAGCAAGACTGAAATGCTCGACAATTACTTTTTATGGTGGATGGTATAAGTCGCTCAGAGCTTTGGGTCTGTGTGAAATCAATAGTGCAACACATCTTTTTTAAAGTCTGAAATAATTTATATTGATAGATTAATTTAAACTTTTCCCATCACTGGGGATGGGTACTTTTGCTTGTGTTCTATATGTTCTTGTACAGCCGCAGTTTTAATTTGCTGCCCCTAGGCTAAATGTATTGTGCTCCTCTTCTAGGCTCTTGTATATATTAATTTTTTCCACATTTCATTTTAAGAGTACAAATTTATAGATTTATTGTTCTGTCTGTCTTTTGGTGCAAATATGAGTCTTGTTTATTCGTTATTAAAACAGCTGCATCCCACTGTTTTAAAATTTTATTTATAATTGTACATTTTCCTTTTTGCAATATATGTAGTCACTAACTTACAAATTTTTATGTCTTGCTTTTAACTGTGCAAATTTATATATTGTCATAATTTATTTATTGTCGAATTCCCAATGCTCAAAATAGCAAAGGTATTTAGTATTTCTTCTACAATGTTTGATTTGCAGTAACTTTTTAATCTTTTCAAAAGGGAAAAGATCTCTGCAGTACAATTTGTCACAACTGTTGATATAATATAAAAAAAGCTATTGTAAAGCTATGTACACATTTGGATACAATATTTGCTGGGAAGTATTTTACACAAATTGTAAATTGGTAGTTAGCTCCCTTTTACATTTTCAATTTTTTTCAAATAGTTTTGTAAATGAAAACATTCATTTACAAAAGATTCCTCCAAATCATATTTGAAATACTCTCATAGGTTCTCAGCAAACACAGAAATTTCTGATACTGATATTATGATCATATAGAATAAGAAATTAACCTTATATATATATATATATATATTGTATATATTGGTTAGGTTCAAATTGCTGATGATCTAATTTCTTTTAGAAGTTTGTCATCTAAATTTTTGATTTCTTGACAAGTCTATTTCTCTTTTTCAAGTTTTATCAGCTTGCAGTTTGTGTTTCAGTTTTTGCAATTCATAATTTTGAAAACGATTTTATTTTTGCTGTTTTTTTGAATATGTTATAATTGTGAAAAGTCTTTATAAACTGTATTAATGAATCATACAAATGTACCACTGCTCCTAAATCCATATTAATGCTTTGATGTTATATACTAACTGCAATAAATCGCTCTGAAAAAGAGTTCCAAAAAATAGCCGAGAAAGTTGATTCTAACTATTCCATTTGGCATTTGAATACAGCAACTTCACATTGTGTGGGTGGTGTTTCTGTAGCATTTTCTACTGTTGTTGTCAAAGATGTTATAATACCATCTCAGTTTTCACTTAAGTTAGAACAGCCATCATGGCAAGCAGATCATCTAGTATCAGACAGTCTTCTTAAGTTTTTACTGCTTGGTTTTTTATTTGAAATTAAAATTTCCCATCTTTGAATTGGTAAAAAGCAAATAAAATGTTCATTTATTATTCCCTCTGATTTAACATATCTCAGAACAATGGCCAATTGGTCGTTATGATGTTTATCAGGTATGGAATCTACAATGATAGAGAAGTATTTTGTATCTTGAACTTCTTTTAGTATGGTATCTTTTACTTCTGTAGCTTTCATGTGAATGAATTCATTGCAAGTTCAAGAAGAAAAATAAGATATTCTTCCAATGTCAGAATTTCCATATTTTGCAATATATTCTGCCAAAAATAGATCAAATTCAGCAATTAGTTCTAATGACATCAAAAAATTGGCATTTTGAGGAGATTCTCAAACTGTTCTTGTTTTAAAAGCAAGTCCTTGAGAAGAAAGTTTCTTACCCACAGCAGTAACTCTCTTTAAAATATTCCTTCAAGAATCAATATTTCAAAATTTGGTCAGTGAGATGAGATTGAATACTGATATTTTTGGCTAAGCATAATAGGGTCATTTCTCATTTTTTGTGTTCAAATAAATTGTCGTGGGAACTTGGACAGTAGTTAAAATTTTTCCAGTTCGTGTAACTGTCCTGTGATAAAACAGAAGTACCTCCAAACAATCGACATGAAGAACAAAAAAACGGCTCCCAAGCTAGGTGAATAGACAAGATATTTTCTATTCCTTGTTTCTCTATTTACCAATTGCTGAAAAAACATAGTTCTCATCAATGCATGTGCTCTGTCAGAATATATTTTGCAGTTCTTGAAAAATCACAATCTAAATTCTTTTTAACACTCTCCAGATGGGTCACATGTCAAAGGCCATGTCATTGCGTTTGTTGACTTGCATTTAAAATTTTATTGAACTAACATTTCGTGAATTTATGTCAGTAAGTTTGGTATCAAATTGTAGATTATAATTCAAATTTTAGTATTATACATTAT
>NW_013665733.1:347865-351080 GCF_000517525.1 Limulus polyphemus | reverse complement strand
ATATAAAATAAGAACCCCGTATCTTTTCTATTTGGCGAGATATCACTTGTACTCAATCAAACACAGTGGCCCCACTCATCTCTTTCCATTTTTGGAAATGGTCCCTTATATACACTTACTTCTGTCTATGACATGTTAATAACCAATCAAAAGTTCAGAATGTCACCCTAGAGGTTTTCTCAGCCAGTTACATGTGTTAGGATGCCATCTCATTCTTTCAAACCAAGATTTCAAGGAGGTAGGTTGTGTCTTTAGTCTGCTTGAAATTTCATATTTTTTTAGACCCAAATATAGCTTAGTTACTATGCTTGATAAATTATAGTGGAATTCTGTGATATTGATATAATAATTTATGATTTTTTTGGAATTACTCAACTGTATATATATAAAACTTTAAAAAAATTATTTTGTTTCATATCCTCCACGTGCAAAATTTTAAAAGGCTTAGCAACTGAGTACAATGTCATAACTAGAAGAGATGATTGTTTCCTTTACATTATTTACTGTTGTATGTTTTAGGAAAAATAAGCTTAAGAACTTATTTATAAATACTAATAATTTATATACATTGAAATGTCACTATATTTTACAAAATACTAGTCTACTAAAACAGCCAAGACAAGTCACTTTGTAAAGATTAAAGGTCAGTTTTATATTATTGGATATGGTAACATGAATGCATGTGTGCCGCGTCATTTAACTTCTGTAGTGTTAGCCAGGCATGGCTGAAAGATCAATATAATAAAAATAATAAGTATATATAAATGTATAACGTTATGACAAATAAGTTATTTAGTCTAAACATTTATGTTTTCATGTTATAATTTGTTGTCATTCTAGAACAAAAGAGACATAATTTATATTTATTTCCTAATTTTTTATGGTGGTTAGATCGATAAAAAATCTACGAAACCCCCTACAGAGATTCGTTAGTGAAAATAACAGATAAAATATAAAGATTTTGCATGTGAAATTTGAAAATTTTCTAATGCATAAAAATATTTTTAATTTTAAAATGAAAATTACTTTGCATGATAGATAGGCAAGATGTGAAAAGAAAAAAAAAGGCATGAGAAAAAACATTGCTTTACAAACCTTAAGACTTAATACAAAAATTTGATATTTTATATATGAAAGCATTGTAATGTTTACTAGTAATCTGCTAAATTTCATTAACATTTGCTTTCTAATTTAAAAGTTATAGTATGAAAACTATAACAAGCACAAAATGGTTATGAAGTTGGTCCTACGGACCGAGCCTGTGCTGAAAGAGTTAATTTAGTGTCATTTTCTACTAATGTTATAAAAATTGCAATTTTAAGGTAAAAATTATAAAAAAGATTGCAACAAATCTTTATTTTAATTGAACAGGATTTACAATTTGTAAAAGAATCTTCCAACAAAGCTGAAAGCACATGATTATTCATGTTAAAATGTAAAAAGTAGATGAATATTACTTCAGTTAATACTAATTTTTTCAACATTTTACAATTTGTTATCCTTTAAAATGTGCCACCCTAGGCCATGGTCTTGTTTGTCCCTATAGTAAGTCTGCTCCTGTTCTTGTGGGTATCATGGAAACTGAAAAATGTCAAATATGAAGTACCTTTTGTGTTTAGTTGACCTGTTTTAAATTAAAGTTCACTTTGGATTACCTGTAGAAGCCTTTTATGGCTATTACACTTCCTTCAGTACTCCAAATAAATCACTTGTTTGTGTCTGTTTATTAACCAAATTGGATATTTCTTGTTATTGAATACTAGGGAGACAGTAAAATATTATGTTTCCAGTCGGGCTATCATTGTTTTAACAGCAGAAAATGAATTCTCACATGACAAAACTTCTAAGTACCATTGTTTAATTTTTTCTTTGACACAGGAAAAGGTTTTTTATAGTTATTTTTTTAAAAAAGACCTGCTTAATTGTTACTTTTTGACTTTAAATAAATGGAAGAAAAGCTAAGAAATCCAGATTCTGAAAGTGCTTTATCTCTGGTTCTAAAAGAGGGATTTTCAAATATTCCAACTGTTCTGAGTTTCCTTTTACCTGTACTAAATAGTGGGTGAGGTTTCAAGTGAATTTGAATAAGGTTTGTTGTTTTTTTTTCGTTACATAACTAAATAAGTAAAAAATCATTCATATGAAGAAATCTTTATTTTAAATAAAAGTTAGTAAAATCATAAAAGCTCAATAATTGTACTTATTTTTCATCACCATTAAACACATATACACTCCTCGATCTTGGCAGATCTCTTGCATTGTCCCACTTGACACTTTGGTCTGGTACAATTTCGTATCAATAAATATGTCAAGTATTTCAATATTTTAAAGTAGATTAGATTGTTTTAAAGCTGCTACTATCATTATGCCACTGACTTTTTACTAAATAAGTGTGTTGACACCTCTTGTTGTTAATTAGTGAGATTACTAGCATCGGTACTACATTTAATATAACAGTAATTATTGCATAAGCATGAGTGATTTCACCCAAATATTTGGTCAGTTCTTTACAGTGAGTATTGTGACAGGAAAAAAAGCGAAAACAAATACTTAATATGATGCATTACATAAACCCTACAGATAAAGAACAATATAAAAACAAGTCAGGTCTTACCTCTTCTCTAATTTATTTATCACCCCTCTAAAAAGTAAAGAATTTAACGCAAGTTACTTAATATAGATATTACTCAGGCAAAGCATAATTTTTATATCCTTCAATTCTATTTGGTTACAGAACCATAAACTAGAAAATCCTCTTGCCACAAACACCTGACACATCTTCTCTTTCACAAATTGCCAATAAATTAATGTTTAATACTTTATTATTTATAACCAATAGAAAGCCAAAGCTCTAATCTACCAAAAGATGTGTTATAATTTTCAGTACAGAGAATTGTCTGTTTCACTTTCAGTTCAAACTGGAAACACGTCGAGGAGCTTATCTGAATTTTTAATGTCTCTTTTTTTTTTCCATATTTAAAAAGGCAGAAAAATTATGATAGTTATAAGATATTTTCTGCTATTTACATGTTATTATTCTGTGTTCTTAGGTGCAGCATTTGATTAAATAAATTTAATGTGGTTGTACCATTAGCATAAAAAGTTATTTTTAGTATTTTATCTCTATACAGATTCGGTAGATTTTACCGATCTTGTAAACGCCATAAAAAATGAGAAAATAAATATAAATTATGCCTCTTTCATTCTAGAATGAA
>NW_013665733.1:321176-347469 GCF_000517525.1 Limulus polyphemus | reverse complement strand
ATCTCATAAGATTATACATTTATATATACTTATTATTTTTATTATATTAACCTTTCAGCCATGCCTGGCTAAAAATACAGAAGTTACAATGATGTGGCTCACATGCACTCATGCTACTCTATCAAATAACATTAAACTGACCTTTGGTCTGTACAAAGTAACTTGTCTTGGCTTTGTTTTAGTATATTAGTATTTTGTAAAATACTATCGCATTTCAATTATAATACATTATATATGTATATAGATTATTGCTATTTTGAAATAAGTTCTTAAACATATTTTTCTTAAAACATAGAACTGTAACTAAAGAAGTAAATCAAACAATTATCTCTTCTAGTTACGACCTTTGTACTCGGTTGCTGCTTAACATAGGTTGCTAAGCCTTTAAAGAATTTGCACGTGGAGGACATGAAACAAAATATTTTTTTTAGGTTTTATATATACATTTGAATAACTAAAAAATCATAAATTACTTCATTAATACCATAGAATACCACTATAATTTAACAAGCTTAGTAAGTAAGATGTATTTTAATCTAAAAAAATATGAAATTTCGAGTAGACTAAAGACTCACCCGACCTCCTTGAAATATTGGTTCAAAAGAAAGAAATGGCAATTCTGTTAAAATGGCTGAGAAAGTGACTAGGAAAATATTCTGAGCTTCCGATTAGTTATTCATGTGATATATAGAAGTAAGTGCATATAAAGGAACGTTTCCAAAAATGGAAAGAGGTGGGCAGGGTGCCACTGTGTTTGATTTATTACATGAGCAAATTGAAAGGATAAGAGGCTCTTATTTTATATTCTAGATTGTCAATATCAGTAATTTGAGTTTCTAACTCGTTTGAAACTACAGATTTAGTATTTTGCCTACACAAACATATAATTTAAACCAGTGCTGCATTCAATATACCATGTGATACATAAAATTCGATGTTTATCTGTATTTTTTTGATATTTGCTTTTAAATTAAGAAATTGAGTAATATATGGTACTAAAATTTGAATTATAATCTACAGTTTGATACCAAACTTATCGACATAAATTCATGAAATAGTTGTTCTATAAAATTTTGAATGCAAGTCAACAAATGAGATGACATGACCTTTCACGTGACATGTCTCAAAAGGATGAATGTCAATCAGTACATTGGCTATAGGTGCTTCAGCATTCATGGTATCAAATAGTATTTTGGTCATGATTGAGTTAACCCTATGCAAATGATAGGGTCAAAGTGTGTGTGTGTGTGTGTGTGTTTCAATATTTTTACAGAGTTATGTTCTAAAATATAAATATAAACTAATTATTAATGTACATTAACCCTATCGCCTCGGGTGCTCTTTACTGCTCATGACACAAGGTTTTAGTGTCGTACATTAAAAATTTTATTATACTACTTTTTGTTTATGGTATAACAATTAGAATAGCATAAAATCTTAGCTAATAATCCATATTTTAATAGTATACAAGTTTTAAAGTCTTAAATTTACAAGGGAATATTATAAAAAATCCTGAATTTCCACTTGTGTGACCCATGTGACACATTTTGTTTTAGCATGTCATCATCCCTATTTTATCCATCAGCCCCCGAGAATGTACAAAATTAAACATAAATTACTCTTCATTTTTATAGTCTTTAATTGTTTTTATAGTTTTCATCTTTTAAATGACATATTGTATAACGTTGTGTTCTGTACAAAATATCGTCAATTTCACTCACAGTACAAGATTCTTTCCTATGGGAAAATTAACGACTAGCTTGGATGATTTTGTAATGGCTTTTGTTGCATAGTTAGAAAGCCAGTAAAATTTTGAAGAGTTAGTGAATTTGTCTACTTTTTGCATGTTATTAGTCTATATTCTTTGTTGTATTATTTAATTAAATAAAAATTATTAAGTGCTTGGGACATTCTATTCAATGCCTAATATAATTTTTTGTGTTCTAAAATCATATTTGAAAGCTACATGCATTATTTTTTAGACAACCACCATAGACAAAAATTAAGCCTACTAAACCACTCAACTTGGCAGATTTTTATATTCCAATATAAGTCCCATTCCCAGTGCCAAATAGTCTCCACTCTTCCCAATTTTAAATGTAAAGTTTGTAAAATTCCCAATCTTGCAGTAATAAATTAAACATACTACTGAAATGGAAAAATATATTACAGTTGTCATAAATATGTGATATTGGGTTAAAAGTTCTGATGGATAATGACTTGTTTTACCAGATGCTTTGCTCAATTTACTGCACGAGTGCTGCTCCCAGGGGGCTGAATAAACAAGAATGTCACAGCTATGTTATTGTTACAAGAACCTTGCTGTTTCTAGTTCTCAGCATGACTTACAATTCTAAATATTATGTAAAAAAAAAAGAACCAAGTGAATGAAAGAAAATTATATTCAAAACTTAGTAACTTTATCATGATTGTATGTCATTAAAATTAGCATCAGTGTTATTTATAATTTAAATTTTTATATTATCTAAGTTTCATTTAGTAATTTCAAAAGAGAATTTAAAAAAAATTCCAGTATTTATTCATATATCATGTTATGAGTCTACATTCCGAAATCTGTTCAGTATGTTTGTAGAACTTCAATATTATTGGAGTTATACTGTCTTTATTATTCTAGATACAATATATATATACAATTCCAAGGTGGAAGTACTCATTCATTGTGCAAAAATTTCCTGTAGGAAGAATTAGATATATGTTGTTTTTTCAACCTACAACAGAAGCTCTGCCCAGCTATACTAACTTTCAAGGCAGTTTTAAAAACCATGTGCTCCTGTTTGATGTACATGTTTGTCACTAATAGAAAAAGCTTGTTTAAACTTCAGGCCTTCATTGGTCCTTCTTGAATTGGCACCAACAGACTTTAGACCAGTAGATAATTTCATTAGGTACCTGTTACTATGCGAGTTGGTGCTCATAGCATTTAATTTTTTTTGGTCATTAAATAGGTTAGTTAGAAAACCAATAAATTATACTTGACCATGGTCACTATTTTAGTGGTTTATATTTTAGAATGCATATTTGAAAGGTTACTTAATTTTTATGTTCATAAAGACTTAGATAAAAGCATAAGGATTAAGTAAACATAAATACATAACTGCACTTACATGTACATAAGTGTATGGAGATGTTCCAATTGTGAGGTTCCACTTTTCAAGCATGAAGACAAAACAAATGTTGTCCAAGCTAGACAAAAAAACTATAAAATTAAAATACATATGAAAAGGTAAATGTTGAAATTCTGAAGATATTGAAATCAAAGATATGGTGACAAATAATTCATTCAAAGAGAAAGAAAAAAATTATTAATCATTTTATTTCAGAATTTTCTAATTTCATATTACTGTTTATTGATGATGTCACTCATGTTGTTAGGATAGAGAAAATAACAGTTAAAATATATAAACTTTTACCATAAAAGAAACTTGATATTCATTTAGAAGGTTATAGAGATTAATCATACGAAATATGAAAACAGTAAGATAAAAAGAAGTATTTTTATTCTTTGCATAAAAATCACCTTGCACTCAGTAAAGGTTTTGGAAATTCACAGACAGATTTTTTACCATAAATGCTTTATTAAAATATCTGATTTTTTCCGTTATGATATTTTACCTCGGCTCACAAATAGTTTTTTCGATTTATACTGCCATCTATAGGCACACATTTTTGCTCGCCACTAGCCTAGATATTCCCATCTACCCTCACGTGTATTCATATGAAGCATCTACATGGTATTATGCAGCAACCCTCCACTAATGACACTACTCCTATTGTCATTAGTGCCTTCTCTTCCGTGCAGCCTATAATCACTTCTTGTTTGGCAGTCCTATTGATAGGACGTGTTTTTTGGTGGCTTATTATATTCTACGTGTCCTGAATCTTGTAGTGGATTGCTTATTCCCAACAAGATTCTCCCTATGGAGTGTTCACTGGACAAACTGGTGTTTCAGTGACTGTGTTCTCAGTGAGATGTTCCAGATCTGGATGCCACACATCTCAATTCCTAGCTCCCATGGTTTTGGTCTCCTGTTCCACATCCCTTGGCTGGGGTGATAGATGCTCTCAGTATGGATTGGACAGGCCTCTGCCTGTATGCCTACCTACCCTCAAATCCATCTGCTTCCCTGCATCTTTTCCATCATCCCAAACACTCCATGTTTAGTTCTTCTGGTGGCTTCCCTTTGAACAACACAGCCATGGTTTTCACTACTGTACTGGCTAGTGGTGTTGTCTCCTGGTCTGCTCCCTTTTTCCCCCACTCTTTTATGTCAGCCCCAGTCTGGCCTGCATCATCCTTCCTTTCCCCACACTCCATCTTCCTGCATGGCTTTTATCTGGTCCCTGGCCAGGTGTACTGGCCTTTCACAGGTGTATCATCCTTGATGTCCCATTCTGTTTGTCCTTCTTCCATGGCTGTGTATCATCGTAAGTGGTACATGTACTGTAGCTGGTCCACATGTTGTGATTATCCTCCTCCTAGTCATGCTCTTTCCCACATCACTTCCTTTCTTAACTGGCTTTTTGACAGGGGCCTCTTGGTCTCCTGTGTTGTGGGTTATCTTGCTGCCTTGTCAGCCAGATTTTGTTTTACACAATGTCTTCCATTTGCTTGTCCTTTCCCTTTTGTTTTGTTCACTCCACCTCGCCCATCCCCCTTGCTTTGCCTCTCTTCCGGATTGGAACCTCAATGTAGTCCTCCATGCCCTTACCTTTCCTTCATTCAAACTGTTGTCCACCTTTTCCTTCTACAGCAGTCCCTGGTGGATATGACCCCTCCAAATAAGGACTTTCTTTTAAATACGACATTTTGTCTGTACCCAGAACGATTTTACCTTGATCTGACCTTTCATGAATGACTTCCCAAACAGGTGCGACATAGGATCATGATTTTTGGGCAGAAGTTTGAATAACGACCTCTCTATAATGACATTTCTTCATATCAATAGTGTAATTTACAGAGACACATGAATACAGTATACAGTATGGAACAAAGACGTCACATGACTGGAGATTGCTTCACAGCTTAGTATAGATATCTTGTGGATTTTTTGAGTAACAGTGGTGGTAAATACAAGTATTGGAGGTTTTTTATTATGTTCGGTGAATCTCATTTCCAATTTTCTTCCGGTTTCACTGGTGTAGAATTCTGGACATTTATTGCACGTTATTTTATAAATTGATACTAAAATCGTACAATAAAAACTAACAACAAAATGCTTATTGATGTAATAACTGCCAAAGTCGTGAACATTCAAAGTGACTGTTAAATGTGCAAAACAAACAAAGATGGACGATTTTTTATGAAATAAATTATGTGTCAGTTTGTAATATTTTGTGTATGTAATAAAAATGTGATATGTGGATGTTTATGAAATAAATGTGATCGGTGAATAAATTATTTTATATAAAACACAAACAAAAACAATTTTAAGTTATGTTTATTGAACTGTTATCAATCATAACTATTATTATACAGTGTTCAAATTTGCTACGTTATCTGTACCTATATAGTATATAAACCATTATGCTCAACCCTTGGGAATAGCAACTGGTGAAGATCGAACTCAGTCATTCATTATCTGGTTATTGATCCTTTGGTAGATAGATCGGTTGTATCTAAGAGGGACTACTGTATCACCTCTCCTTAAAGACCTTTTTCCTCATGCTGTTGGCGTACAGACGTCGTTGATTGGACATGTTTGCTATTTGTGTCCACCACACCTTATTTCACAGTTCCTATGTTGTCTTTTTTTTCCTCAATCGTTCTTTCCTGCCCAAGACTTTTGTTGCTCAGGAGGGTAATTCTACCTTCACACCCATCTCCTTACTTTCTGTATCACACCTTTAATCTGATCCTGATCTCCTCTGTCCAGGCTCTCTGCTGTTATGTGGCACACAGACTTCTTTGCACAGTACCAGTTCCTGTTTGTTTATTCCTTGAAACCCTTTGAAAGTGGTGATGGTTGAGTTTGATGTGCACACATGGTGATGAGGGTCCTTGGTATGGAGGCTCATCTTCCCTACCAGTTCCCATATCTGAGGTGAAAGGTAGAGGACCCTCTTATTACCGTGGGCTAGATATCCCTATCATGATTTGTCAGATGTTGGTTGAAGCATATCTCCAATGTGCCCTAGCCACTCTACACCAGGGGTCACTTGATTTCATTCACTTAATTTCTCTCTGTTTTGATTCTGCCCTTATTGCAACACATTTTCACAATGGGAAAAAAATATACCTGGCTCAGAAGTGGTGAAGTCTCTCATGGGTGTGTTGCCTCCTGTTTATTTGCACACCCCATGGTCTTCCTTTGGGTTCTTTCTAAAGGGTGATCATTTTCTAACCGGACCATCTGCCAACTCCATGTGGGATTCTAGCTATTTGTGAATGAAGGTAAGATACCATGTCAGAAGTTCACATTTTCCTACACTGAAATTATTATTTCCAATAGATACTTTACCTCCTCTCACATTTTCCAGCATAGATTTTATATATACTGTCCAATCTCAAAGAGATTATGGGCTGTACAGAAGAGAGGACACTAGTTACAATAGAAATTGCTTTTTGATCATTTGCATGATAGCATGCAAATTTGAGCCTATAGAGGGCAGTATAAGTTGAGAAAAGCTATTTGTGAAGGAAGGTGTCTATTAGAAATACATTTTCATATAAGAAAATTTTAACTCTGTACAACAGACCTGTAATTTATAATAAAAGCTTGCTAAATTTCATTAAGATACATTTAATATAAATTAAGTTTTATATAGATTCATTGTTAGATGGTCAATCAGATTACACAAACGTGAATCTTAAGACTTAACTGAATGTATATTTGTGTCTTTAAATGGGGGAAAAAAAGAACAAACTGAAAATACTAACTGTAAACAGAAATAAATTTTACACAAAACTTAATAAATGTTATCTCATTTTTGCATCTCATGCACGCTGAGAGTGGTCTCACTTTCCAGGTGAGCAAACTATATACAGAGACAATATGTTTTAATTTGTGTTTGCTAAGAAAAATATTTGTACTACCCATTATTTTTATATTATAGTTTCGTGATATCAGCTATCATTGTAAGGTTACTTCTTTACCTTTGAATGAGTTAGGTCATTTAAAGTAAGTGAAATTCTGAACATTGCATTTGTATTCTTGAGTTGGGTTCTAGGTGGCAGTCACAGGAGTCATGCTGACAGTTATCTAATCCTTTGTAGTTGCTAACTGCTTCACAGAAGGTAAAAAGTTCTTTTACTGATGACATTATTGGTCTTCTGGCTGTCTACCTTTCTAGTGTTTCTCCATATGTTGATTTTCCTAGATATGCAATGCTATACTTTGTTTTCCAGAAAGTTTAATTCCCTCTGAATGTCAATGAAGACTGTCCATAGTTGTTGCTTTTGCCTTATTAATGCAGAGGAGGTTGATATCTTACCAGTAGAGTTGTGAGGACTTGATTAAGGGGTTTCTCTTTCAAGCATAGTAGCTTCATTATTTAGCTTCACCCTTGAATGGCCTGATTGCAGTGGTGGGATTCAGCCGGTTCGCACCGGTTCATGCAAATAGGTTCCTAAAATTTCCTGAGTTTGCCAAACTGGCCCTTAATCCTTTTTTTCTTTATAATGAATATTTATTTTATAAAAACATTCTATATAAACTGTGCATATACTTGCAAGTGTCAACATAATGTTGCAGTAGGTTATAACTTGCTGCTTGTGCACACGGTACACAGAGCGTAGGTGGGCACATTATTTTGCTGTGAGAGGACGTTGGTAGGTTGGCTTCAGTTTTCAGTGCGTGCTTAGACACAGTAGTGGTCGTCTGTTTCTCGCACGTTTAGCCATTTTTATCAGTGTAATTTGTTTCGTATAAATAACACTATATAATCATTTTTATCATGAGTAGGTAATTAGATGCGATAATTTTTATACCTATAAATTTGATTTCCATAGTGGTTATTAAAATTCAAAATTTATTGACATATTAAATTTTAGCCCCCAAAATGAAGCGACAACAGGTTTTATCTGAGATCTGAAAGCTCGAACGAAGATCCAAGTGAACATTCAACACAAATAGGTGATGAAATTTGCACTTCTAATACTGTGCAAACCAGAGATGAATTTCCAGTAACTGCTCTTCCTGACTGCAGGTTGAGTAATTCCAGAAAAAAATATGATGGTTTGTTTGTTCACAAGAAATGGTTGTAATTACTGTGCAAGATTTGATTCCTTGAACACAAAGGGAATTCATGTATCGATGGAATGGAAAAGCTGCAGTTTTGAAGCATCAGGAAAGAATAAAATCATCCAACAAGCATCTTTCAGAAGAAAAAAAATGAACATTTTTCATCGAAGGCACACCAAATATGCATAAAACAAGTAAAAGATCATGATATAATTACCAAATGTATAGATAAAATGAACCAAAAATATTCAAGCTCTACCTGTAGAATTTTTAATACAATTTACAGTATAGCAAAAAGAAGTATGCCATTTTCAGACATTTAAGATGAAATTGAATTACAAGTAACAAATGGGTTGGACATGGAAGTGGGACTCCATTCTCAAAAAACTGCTGTTAAAATAGTTGATCACATTGCAAGAGAAATTTGAAAGGAAATATTTACTAAAATAATCAAAAAAAAGATTTAAAGCTTTGTATCATCATTGATGAAGCTTCAACCATATCTAGTAAATCAGTGCTCATAATTTTTTTACAGGTCGTAGATTATGATGTTTCTCCAACAATTTTCCTTGATTTGGTTGAGTTGGAAGTCCAGAATTCTGAAACTATATACACAAATTTGTTAAAAACTTTACACAAAGTTGGATTTGATATTGGATATTTGAAAAAAAAATTGGTCGCATTTTGGTCGGATGGTGCAAGTGTGCTTGGTCACAAATCAGGGGTGAGCACCAGACTTATAAAAGATTTTCCTGACATCATCATTTGGCATTGTTTGCATTACCACCTGCAACTTGTTTTAGATGATTCTATTGCTGAAATAAAACAAGTGAATCATTTCAAAATGTTAAAAATCGATAAAATCTATGCCATTTTTCATCAATCAAACCAAACTTTTCAGCATTTCAGAAGCACTTGGACTAGAGATTATAAAAATTGGTAGAGTTTTAGGATCAAGATGGGCTGTTTGCAGCTTGAAATCAACACTTGCTGTATGGCATGCTTATCCAGCTTTATACAAATATTTTTCTTCAAACAAAAAATATTCAGGGATGGCTGCCCATTTTCGCAACAAACGCATCTTAGACGATTTAGCAATAATGATAGACAAATTGCAAGAAATTTTGTTGCTTTCTAACACCCTTCAAGTCAGACATTTAAATATTGCAAGAGCTGAAAAACTTATAAAACGGACCATTTTGGCTCTTGAAATGCTCAAAGAAAGTCGTGGAACCTTTGAAAAGAAAGTTGAAGAAACTATATATTCTGATGCCTATTAAAAATATTGATTTTACAGAAAACTAAATATATGGAAGCCTTCCTCGTCAAAAACTACTGGAAGCAATCATTAAAAATATGAAAGCCAAGTTGATGGATTGTGACCATATAAAATCAACAAATAATAATACACAAAATAGTGATATAATTCACAAACTATTAAGCATACTCAAGCCAGTTTCGTGGAATATTGATGAAGTTGTTGTCCCTTGGAAAGCTGCCAAAGAAAAATTGTGTGAATTGAATAAAGTTTTCCATTACAAAATTAACATCAATGATTTCCGCAACTATTTGGAAAATGTTTTAATAAATCGCTACAATCACGAGATTCCTAAAACTGTACAAAAGGCTAAAAATATACTCAGTGCTGTTGCCGTTAGTTATGCAAAGGCAGAAAGAGGCTTTTCAGCTATGAATATTATATATTCAGATAAAAGAAGCCGCCTTACAGTTTGAAATGTTGCAAATTTGATGACAACTTTGATTCCTGGGACCCCACTCCATCAGTTCAAATGTGGCTGAGAAATATCCACACAGCCGAGGATAATAGGGTCAAAAATAGAGCAAATAAGGACTATGATGAAAATCAGTTGGCGATTTGGAAATATTTAAAAGAATAGTGAGAAGTGCCCACTACTGCCTGACTCCCGAGCCAGTGTGTGGTACCCCCTAGGCCTGGATCACCTAGGTTAAGAGGCTGAGGCCACTGGAGTTCGCTTACTGCCTCTCCTCTGCTGCCACCAACGATGACGAACATTTTTTTCTTCTATTGTTATTTTCATGTTGTTATTCTGTGGTTTTTTTTTACTTTTATTTGTAAATAAATTTGTTAAAACAGACCTTTGTTTCACTCCATCCCCTCTTGGTTATGACTATATATAGATAATTAAGTCGTAAATCATATATTTAAAGGAAAGTAGGTAAATAAAAAATTGCAATTATTTTTTTAACTGGGGAGCTAACCAGTTATTAAAAATTTTGAAACCCACCACTGCCTGATTATCTTACTTTGCAGTTGCTTTGCTTTCTACTGTCAATCTTGGGACCAACCACTATATTTTGGGAAGTATATCTTGCAAATGGTAATTTTGTGTTGGTGATGCTGTCTGTTAGGCCAAGCTTAAGAACAGATAATAGAACTTTGTATAGAGAAATATCATGTTACCAAATAGAAAATAGGTCAGTGTGTTATTAAACACAAAGACTATTTAATGTCTCATAATTTAAAAATTAAGAATAATTTTTATATTTTACATAAACTCTTTGCAAGTAACTAGATCCATTGGATCGACCCCCAGAACTCTGAATTTGAGGATTTTAGTAAACATTAAGTTAGTTGTATGTGAAAAAATCTGGTTTTTTGATAGTTTTTCTACTAAGGACTTGTCTGCTGAATTTCCAAAGCTTTTATTGAGTCAGTTTGAATGAAACTTAACTGAAAGGCGATTTGAATGTTAAGAATAAAAATACTTCTTTTCATCTTACAGTTTTAATATTTCATTATCCTAACCTCTAGAACCTACTAAACTAATATACACAGATACTATCATCATCATCACTGTTTTAACTTTTGTTTATTTGTAATTAGTGCCATTTATTACAAATAATGCTTTTAAACTAATAAAGTACAAAATACCATTATATAACATTTTTGGGGCAAATATAATCGGAATGAAATAAATTCCAACAAACAAAACTAGCACAATTATAACCTAAATTTAAGGTACTCTTTTTGAACACCCAATTTATTAAATTATTATTATTTAGCAAGAAATTATGTTTTAGTGAATCATTAGAATGGTGATGATGATAGTATCTGTGTAGACCACATGTTATAGTGTAAATGTCTTTGTAGGGTACACACTATAGTAGCACCCCTACTTCTGTCTATGACATGTGAATAACCAATCAAAAGCTCAGAATGTCTACCTAGTGGATTTCTCAGCCAATATGAAGTATTCTGGTGCCAAATTTTTTCTTTTTATGCTAGAATCGAAGTGGTAAGGTAAAACTTTAGTGAGCTTAAAATTTCATATTTTTTGGACCTAAATACAGCTTAGTTACTAAGCTTGATAAATTATAGTGGAATTCTCTGGTATTGATGTAGTAATTTATGTTTTTTTTTGTTATTGTAAAAACTTCAAAAAATTATTTCGTTTCACATCCTCCACGTATGAAATTTAATAAGGCTTAGCAACCTGTGGCAAGTAGCAAATGAGTTCAAAGTTCATAACTAGAAGAGACAATTGTTTTCTATAATTCTTTATTTACTATTCTATGTTTTAAGAAATTTAATAACTTATTTCAAATAGTAATAATGTATATACATATATAATACATTAAAACTGAAATGTGACTGTATTTTACAAAATAGTAGTCCACTAAAACACAGCCAAGACAGGTCACTTTGTAAATGCCAGTTTTATATTCTTGGATACGGTAACATGAGTGCATGTACGCCACATCATTGCAACTTCTATAATGTTAGCCAGGCATGGCTGATGGGTTAGTATGATAATAATTAAAATATACATAAGTCTATAATGTTATGAAATTTAAGCTATTTAGACTAAACATTTGTGTTTTCATGTTATAATTTGTAGTCATTCTAGAATGAAAAGGCATTATATTTAATTATTTCCTAACTCTTTTATGGTGGTCACGAGGTCATTCAAATTGACCTAACCCATACAGATACAGTAGTGAAAATAACAGATAAAATATAAATTTTTTTTCTAAAAAAACATTTGATAATTATTTGGAATCTTAAAATCAAAATCACTTTGCATGTTGGATAGTCAACATTCGAAAAGAAAAAAAGGCATGATAAAAAAATGTTACTTAAGAAATCTTAAACCTTTATATAAAAAAATATTATGTTTTGCATAAGAAAGCCTTATAGTGTTTACTAATAATTGCGGAATTTTGTAAAGATATGCATACATTATCAAAAATCATAGTATAATTACTCTCATGGTTACTTTTTGTGAGTACGAGCTGGGTGGATCCCACCCAACCCATAATGGTAGGGTTAATTTGTTTTATTCATGTTCACTGATATCCATCAGATAGTTATAAATATCCACAGAATGCAAATTCTGGAAATATACAGAGTAGTAATATTTCAAACAAATACACAAGCATATAATTTAGCAAGTTATAACAATCTTTATTTAAACAAATAATGAAAGTTTTCTACTTTGCTGGCCAGCTTCTGATTTACAGCATGACTGTAGCTGGCTGTTGAAGCTGGAGAGAGTTGCTACTCAAAAAGCAGGTTCAAAGAAAGATCTGTTATCAGAGAGAGAGAGAGGATCATGGAGATATCCCATTTTAATGGCAACTCAAGGTGTGATAACCTACAATCTTTTAGATTACTCATGTGAATGACTATTCCAAATAAGCTTATTCAAAGGATATAAACTCTCAATATATACTAAATAAGTCAAGTTGCCGAAAATTTCTAGAAGGTAATGATTAGTTAATCTAGAGCATTAGTGTATGTTTATGACTTTTTTTTTACATGCAGTTTACTTGGAAGCTAATAACTACATGCAGAAAAACTCTGAAAATCTTGAAAAAAGTTACCCAAATAAAGATATATTATACACTGATTATTAATGACCATATTTACCCTTTAGACATAGGCTTGTGTATTTTACACAGCCCTGTAATCACCATAGAACCCTGAAGGTATACACACTACAACTATGAAAGTACTTAATGTATTTTTATGAGATTTGGCAGGCTTTTACTAAACATTACAAATATTTTGTACAGGTTTATCAATTAAATATTTTTACTAAAGATTTGTCCACGAATATAGGGAGTAAGAGTGTTGACTGTTCCGAGTGTAAAGTGATTTTTATGTTAAGATTAAAAATACTCTTCTTCATCTCAAAATTTTAAATTTCATTTGTGTAACTTCTAAAACCTGAATAAATATCAAACTTTTTTTTATCTGTTATTTTTCTCTATCCTAACTCTATATGGACTCAGCCAATTTGACAGCTTATAACCACCACAAAAAGTACAAAATAAGTTTTAAGTTACCTTTTTGCTTTCTAGAATGATTGTGTATTGTAACAGAAAACTACAATTGCTTATCCTAAATAGCTTAAGACTCATAACAGTTTTATTATTTATTGCCCTTTGAATCATGCCTAACTAATAATCCTGCCACACAACTTGTAAATCACTCTGTGAATGTGTAACACACATTTCCATGTTGAATGATGTAAAGCACAAGCTTCTTGTGAACATAAAGTAGTTTAAATTTTGAATGCTATGCTGTAAAAGGTTGTGACATGCACACTTTGATTTACCTGAAGCTAGAGGGTTAATATCATAAGACATTCAAGGGTAGGTCATAAATGTTGGATATTTACATTTATAAAATTGAAGTGGAAGCTCATCTATGGATGGATGGACATGTTATATTTCTCTTGTACATAATAGTACATGTGATCATATTTCTTTAGTTTAGGAGCCTTTATCTTACCTACCTAACTATTTGAGAAAAGATCATTGGAAATCAGTGTCACATGTGGAATGAACTGGGTGGGATTTTGTGTTTAGATCTATCTGAAAGTGTTTCAATTCTGAATGATAAAATTGTTTATCTTTCACTTATTTGAAGGGAACAAACTGGACTGTTTTGGAGTTGCTTTTGCTGTTGTTGCTGCATGTCAAATCCTTGGATATAGTGATGTTCATCTTGCTTTATCAGAGGATCATGCATGGGTGATTTTTGGAAAAGATGGAGAGGAAACAGCTGAAGTTACATGGCATGGTAATGTAACCTTTCTTTCAAACTTTTAATTTTAATATATATAAAGAATTTGTAATATACACTTAGTTTATATTGCTAGCACAACAAAATTATTTATCTGTGTAAGTGTAGAGTAAAATTCAGGTGAGTTTTTTTTCTTATGTTACTGTTTCTGTATGAAGTTGATAGATGCAACATGTCTTGGAACTATCTTTTAATCATGGAAATATACATACTATAACTCTGAATCTATTAAGTGTATCTTCACAAAATTTTGGAAGCTTTTAGTAAACATTACAAGTCTTTTGTACATTAGAAGTTAGGTTTTTGATAAAGTATTTTTACTAAAGATTTGTCTGAACCTTTACTGAGTCAGTGTTCAAATTGAGAAAGAATGGAGGGGAACACTATTTTCCTTGTTAATAGGAAAAAAAAAATAATTCTCACATAAAGTTATAGACTAAGAGTGAGTAGATTTCAGGAGAACCCTTTTTAACTTTTTACAACTTAAGTGTTGGTCTAAGTAAAAAGTGATTTTTATTTCAAGAATAAAAATACTTCTTTTGACCTTACAGTTTTCATATTTCATTTGCATAAACTACAAACTCGTAAATGAATACTAAAAGGTTTTTCAGTAAAACTATATATTTGATCTTATTATTTTCTACCTCAAAACTAACTGTAGTGAAATCATCAATTTAGAGTGAAATAAAAAGTTGAAAAATACAAAAAATTAATACCATCTTTTTGTCTATAAGGACTGCACTCTGGAAGAGAGTCAATTCCAAATTAGTTATGCTAACAACTACAGGAAATCATTGTTAAGGATTGCAATCTTGCTTGTGCTTTTTAACTTTGTCCAAGGAGGGTAAATAACAGCTAAGAGTGGATTTAAAAAAAAAATTGAAAACACCATAATCAGCAAGGCAAATATGAGAATTTCATTCACTTTGATCATATAGCAAACTTACTTTCCAAGCCAACATGATTTGATGATGAATGTGTGAATCGGTGTACTTTAAGACAAATTTCCATTGGAGATCGATAGGCTGCTCTAATTGGTCGATAGAACAAATTCAACTAGAATAGAGCCAATCAGTATCAGTCTTACATGAATGTTTTCCTCGAAAGAATAGGTGTAACTTACAACTTATCATACATACACACAGTTTTCCAGTTCATTTGTTTTGTGCAATGCAATAACTTTTGGCAATGCTGGTTGGAAAGTTGTATCTTTTATGTGGTCAAAATAAAGAATCAAAGATGTCATCAACAAGTACTACGAGAAATAATTTTTGTTCCGAGTTAAGCAATTTGCTCTTGGCAATTTAGGGAAAACAATTTATAGCTTTCCTTGTGCTTTTTTTTTAAATGAAGGACTGCAATTGCACCTTCTAACCTTTTCATTTTTGTTGTATTTTAATTTTATGGTTTTTATTATTTTATTTTGGACCTAGTAATGTGGATAAAAAGTAACAAGTCACAAAAGAAACTCATTACATGTTTTTGGTAGAGCTTTATATAAACTACATGTGATTTAATGTCCTATTTCATGCAAGAGCAATTAGGGGACTGCTAGTGTAATTTTAGATATTTTACTTTAGAGAATTTTTATTCAAAATAGTAGAAAATTTCAGTTTTTATATTTTAGTTACATTTGTTAAAAATGTATAACAATAAATAAGAATATACACTAAAAACAAGAATTTTAGTACTTAATTCAGAGTCCATGCCCTTTTGTTGTCAGGAGCCAATCTTCATTACTCTTAATTTTTTCTCATAAATGTGGGTCTCCAAAAACAGAATTCATGTAACTCTAATTTATGTGACTTTCTAAGTAAGCTATAACGAAGTTAAAATTCTCTTATCTATTCAGAATAGAATAAAAATGATCATAGAAAAACAATAAAAAAAGACTACAGCTAACTGTATACTTAATGTATTCTAAAATGAAATAACTGCAATAAGTATTATGTAGAGGAGAATCTGCTCTTCCTATTTATTTACAAGAATGGCTATCAAGCACATAAAGTTGATCAGCAATCAATATCGAAAGACAGAGAGAAAGGAGGGTCTTTTCTGGTAGTTGTGACAAATTTATTGAAGGCTTAGATTTTGTATTGTTGCTTATAATTATCTAAATATTGTGTTCCTTATTGGTTGGAAACTTTAGAAGCCTGTTATTGAAGGTATAAAATTCTGAAGTGGAAAATTCAGAGCTCAGACATGTCATGTGACACAAAAAGAAAGACAGTTTTTTGAATATTTCCTTTTTAAGTTCAGAAATTGACACTTAGATAGTATAAAATCTTGAATTATAAACTACACTTTGATGCCAAGTTTTATTGGCATACATTGATAATGTTGTTTAATTAAATTTTGAATGTAATTCTGAAAAAGGTCATGGCACACTTTGACCTGTTCAAACTGAAAGACTCAAGTGATTAAATGAAATATTTTAATCATGCACATGGCTATCTTCTCACTCATAGTGAAAGTCTAATTTAGACTACCTAGCTTTCAAGCAAAATTATTACTTTGATTATTGTTGGTATTTTAGGATAGTAACTGTAATGGAAAAAAATATACTCATATTTAATAATACAGGCCTGCATATTTAAAATTTGTAAAAGTTGTTTTGCTTTTTAATAACGGATTTTCCATAATTCATTTATGCAGATTTTGAAAATAATATTATTTTTTTTCTGTCATGTAAGAAATTTTTACAAATCGGGAATAAAAACTATTAATTATTAATTATTATTTCATTTACCACAATGAACATTTTTTATTATTAAGTTTGTTAACAAAAATACAAACAAACTGAACAAAAGGGAAGAACATTGATGTCAAATGAATATGCATCCTCATTCATCCCTTTTTTCGTTTGAAATCTACGTCTTTTAGTCTCAAAACTATATGTTATGATCTCTCTTTTATGTATCACGTTATGACGTTTTGTGAAAAATCTATATGTGATGGAGAAAAATGGATATCACTTTTGGATTCAGCATACAGGCATTTCTGTAGAACATGTAAAAATTTCAAGATAATAAAGCCATCGCTGGCCTTTGTAATTAATCTTGTAAAATACTCTACTGTGAACTGCAATTTTGAGCTTAGCTGTTGAGTAATAATGTTACGTAAAGGAGCTTTATATTATCTTAAGGAGGGAAATACAACTCATTTTAGATTCTTTGTACTCTTATTTTTTTATTTTTTTTAACAGCAAAAGTATTTAAGGTTTTACTTTTTGTGTAAAATCTGCTGAAAAGCCCCAAACATTATACTGTGAAAGAGTGGACAAATTTATATGAGTAATTTTTTCATCCACTTTCTTCATCTTGGGCATCTTAGTTGTTAACTTTCAAAGCAGTCAAAATGTTTTTGTTGTTCTTTCTGTTTAGATAGGTATTTTGGTATTTTTTACAGGTTTAGACAGAGTTCTTTAATGTCAGGATAAAGTAATACTATTAAGTGGGTCAAAAGCCATATTTGAATTATTTATAATGATGTTTCTGATATTTGAACATATGCTTTCAGGGTCTTGCCAACATATTGAATACATACACTATTAAATATGTTATAGTGGTTGCTTAGTTTTCCTTGGGAACCATTATTGGACTACCTCAAGTGCATTCATGTTCTGTTATGTCTTAAGTAATTATTTCTCCCAGTCTCTGGGTTCCTGCATTTGTTTAGTAATCATTGTGGAAGCAGATATTTTTATGTATTCGTTTGTCTACATGAAGCTCTTTGACATAGATGTGTTTATTAATTGATTATTACTCTCTCTTTCCTCTCACCTTTGAAAGCTGCTATTTTTGCATTTTGCAAGAAAGAAAAAATTGTCTAAAGAAAATATTTTGCCACAGGTTTGTCTAAATAGCTTAATCTTTACCTTTCTACTTGGAGATTAAATTGCTAATGTTTACTAGATACCATCACCATATGGTCACTGTTATTTTTGTTTTTAAGATATGCAGTAATCTTCTGTAAATCAAATAAATTGATAATCAGATAATTAAAACATGTTTATCTATCACCAATAAGGGCACTGATGTTTTTATTTAAGAAATGTGATTGCAATTAGAAATAATTAAATAGCCAGTTAACCAGTTTATTTATGTACATTGTTTGAATAGGATAAAAATATGATATTCAACAAAGATTTGTGTCATCAGAATATTTTGCAGTTGCCTACCATACTAACCAAACGGAAAACTTAACTAAATTTATCTGATTTAATAATTTTATTTCACTCTGTGAAAAAAAAAATCCCAAAGAAACTCATGTTTACAAACACTGAAAATAAATAAAACTGTAGTATATGTATGTATGTGTATTAAAAAGTATATAATTTTAAAAAAGAATTAAACATCAACAAGGTACCTTTATTATGTCTTAAGGAATTTTAACACAATTGATTTCACAATCCACAAATGAAAGGAATGTTTACAGTAACTTTAAAAAAAAGAAACCTTACGCCTGTATATTTACTCCTCTATTATGTGGTAGTCTAATTTTTGTCTATCCATTCATATTTAAACTTTCTTTACAGCTGCTTTCAAGGCTGTGTTTCATTAGTAAATGATTAAACTACTTGATATTGCACCACAAGGTTTGAACCAAGGCCTGTACAAATTAAGAGAAATGTTTGAAAATCACCAAATAGATAATTTATTATTAAGGGGTGATAGGTGCTTAAGAAAAATAGTTATTCTTTGGGATGGATAAAAAACATTAGAAAAACATCGACATTTGGGATGTTTTGTTTATTGGCAAAAACTCTCTTGCAGTTGTACAGAAATTAAAATGTTAACTTCTTTTTTATTTTTCTTCATGAATTACAATAAATGTTAGAAAATGACAAAACATCAATTATAAAAAAATTTTGAGTTAAAATTGTTAAAATACAGTTAGGATTGACATAAAATCAACTTAAAAAATTTGTATGTGAAAACTAACCATAAAATTTGTCTCAAAACATTTTATCAAGTGGCAAAAAAAATAAAGCTAGAGGAACTTTTATCTTCAAACTAACAAGCAAAATAGTTTAGAATTAAGTTTCTTTTTTTTTAACTTGAAAATGTATCATACACACACATTACTGCAATGTTTAACGTTTAGAAACAATGAAAGATTTATTAACTTATCATTCACCTACTTGTAACAATATTCTGTACACTTCACCATACTTATTACTCCCAACAATTTATTATTGTTCTACATTTTTATAAGTGTTTTTGTCATGTTGGAGTCTTGAGTGTTATATCTATAACCATTTCAATACTCAAATAATTTTTAACCAGTGAAGGGAAGTGAATAATCATTGACTCATTTTATTTATTAGGCAAACATGTACTTAGCTAACATATAAACCTAGTGTTTTTAAATATTTTTCCAGTATCCTGAAAAAATGAATTTTTTTTGCTAAACTTTTTTAAAGACCATTGCATGTCTTATTTGGTTAATTTGACTTAAGTATGGCAAAGGCTACCTATATACTAAGTTTCTTTGTTGAAGTTGTTTATCATGTCTATCACTTTCTTACGTCCTCTCCTGTGTGTGGATTCTAGCCTGCTCTTTATCTAGGGCACATTATTTTGTTTTCAATCTGTTTAAATTGTATTGGAAGTAAAGTAAGCAATATTTATGCTAGAATATAATTTTTTCACTAGGAAAAGGCAATGAAGATAAGCGTGGACAACCGGTTTGTGGTCCAACAGCACAAAAGTCTTGGCTGTATTTAAATGGCCACCCTGTGAAATGTAATCGGCACACAGAAGTAGCTGCTTTAGTTTCAGGAATCAATCCTTCAATCAGTGCTACAGCTGACAGCAAAGAGTTGGCTACACTTCAACAGGTAATTCAATTTTTATTGTTTGTTTTATAAGGTGTGATACAAACTTCCCTTATCTAGTTAAATGTTTCTTCTGTGATTTCTGTAGTTTAAAGACATTCTCATGACTTCTGGGTTCTTAATCTGATTCTACGGACCTCCCAATGTACCTTAGAGCCTGTTAAGACTTATGTTTTGAAAGTGGGATTTTTTAAATGATAATTACCTAAAAACCTATATTTTTTCAACCAATTTGATTCACATGTGTATGTATTTTTACAAATAGGTTTTATTTTTTAAGAGGTACCTACTTAACTTACGAACAGATGAAGTTTTGAAACATCATGTAATTATGTCTCTCTGTTAGAGATGAAGCATGATACAGAAATAAATCTGTTATTCTACAAATACCAGTTTCAAAATGTGGAAAATACAATTTGTTAGATAAAGGACTTTGGAGAAAAGAGTAAGGCATTTCACTGTAATTGTAAACAAAAACAATTGCCTGATAATTGGTAAGTATTACTTGGTAAAAGATAAACATGTTTTGGCCCCAGTAATATTGAGATTTTATGAGTGGTTTAGGTGGGAAAACTGTTTTTTTGAATAATTAAATTAGGCAGAAGACCTACACATTACTTTATTTTTCTAGTCAATGAACCCATAATATGTATCTTCTTGTTGTAACTTACTTTTTTAGTAATGGTCTGATTTTGTTCTATATAAGGACTACAATTTCTCAAAAGTGTCTGTTACCCCAAGACAGTGAACCAAAAAAACTTAATTGAATGCCATCAAGATATAATTGCCAAAGCTCACCCTGTATGGGTAGAATTCAGAAGTGATCATATGATATGATATTCTGCAGTGTATACAGAGAATGTTGAGTCATGGATTGGGGGGTTTGTTTTTCTCCAAAGTAAAAAAGCAAATTCCATCTTTACTCAGAACAGCAAATGTGAAGAAAAGTATTACCAAAGATGTACTTCTGCAGTGTCCCTGAAAGTGTTTTGTTTCAGTTGTAAATAAAACCAAAATTAAAAAGTAACAAATATTTTTATTTCTTGATTTTGAAGTTCATATGGCATGCACGTTTTAGTGACTTCACGACAGTAAAAACTGCAATGTTAAGCATCACTTATGTGATGTTATTTTAGTATTTACTGATTGATTGACCACACATTACTCTATAGAGGTGTGAGTGGTTAAATCAGGTGACCCCTCCAGTAGCTGTTGACCCCCCTTTTGGGAAAACAAAAACTGCAATAGATATAAATGGTTGAAAGTTACATTACTAAAAGTTTCTCTTATGGGACAAACGTGCCTTTCTGTACCAAAACACAGTAATATTGCACACAGCCATATTTGTACATAACTCCACTTTGCACACATTACCTTCATTCATTGTGATCAGAATGCAAGGACATGGTAGTGCTTAGCCATTATCCATTTTAGGTGACAGAAAAGACAGCTTTCTATTCCACATGTTATTTTTCCTGTAAGAAAACATGACTAATTGCCAGTTAATGAACTTATGTACCACATGCACTGGAGAATAGGTAAATTGAGTGGCTTACGTGATTCTCTACATTCAAACTGAAATAAAAGAAAAATACAGACATCTTGAAAAATTTAAACATTAACTACAATATCATATGAGAATATCTTATCTTTAAATTGGTACTCAAATTCTTTGAAATTTAGACACTACATAGTGAAGACAGTAGCTTCTCCTGAAGCAAGGAAACCTGTTAACAATAAGATAAACATGCTATGTGTAAACCTTGCAGGATATCATCTCTTACAAAAAGTTTAAAGCAACAAATTACTGTGATTTGTTTTGATAACAGTATATAACAGTTGAGAAATGGAGACCACTAAGTTATAAAAAAAAGGGTAAAACACAACTCACCATTGAGTCAACATTGTAGTTATTTGTGTCATCAACCAACACTAGAAGTACTGAATTATTTTCCTGGGAAAAAATGATATTTTGTGACATTAGACTCTTTGTTTCTAACAGTAGTAAAGGTCCCTTTGGTTTGGTTGTAATTTTGATGAATTCTGTTATATTTTCTCTTGGAAGAGGTTTTAATTTAGAAAGTTGCAGTGAATGTTGTATTAAGTCTTTCTGGTACATCAATAGGAACAATATTTCATTTGCATGTAGGGGAACAGCAAATGGATTTAAATTTAGTACTACTCATAAATCATTAGTATTCAACTTAATGTTCACATCATTATTAATGTAACTTTCACCTGCTATGTGCATCTGATGATGCATAGCTATACACTGCTTTAACAGTTCAGAGTTTGCTTGGTTCCTATCTATAAACAGGGTTTCATCTGGCTTTTGATATTTTTTTTTGCCAATTATTTTGACAAATCTTTTTTTTTCCACCACTTTTATGTTTTTGAGCCAAAAATTCTTAACTCAACTTTGTGTTAATTCTAACTATTTAAACCATTTTGAAATCAAAAATATTTTACAGTCCACATTTGTAACATTTATTTAGTTTAATTCAGAAAACAAAAGAAAAGCAAATGCCCAACTTTTTATTTCTGAGTAGCTTCGAAGAGTTTTGACTGTAAAAAACCTACTTGTAGATGTGTCCTGTCCTTTTTTACTGTTCCTCTCGAAAAGAAATTGAAGAATTGTGAATCATTGCCTTCAGTAAACTTTGTTTCAGTCAAAATTACAGAGCCATTACCAAAAATTGACCATCCTGAGGATCTTTAGTACAGATCAAAAGTATTTGTATGACATGTGCAACACGGTAGTGTCAGGTCATTGTTCAAGAGTACTGGTACAATGAACCATTCTCGCTGGTTAACAACAGCAAACAGGATTTTGCACCTTTACGTCACAACTTCTAACCCATCCAAGAAGATTAATTTATTATTCACCTCCACATGCATTAGTAGGTACTTCTGGATGATATAATGCTATTATCAGCAGATATACTTTAGCCTTTGGCAAAATGTTTTGCACTCGCTTAATAACCTAAGCCTCACAGAGCAAGGCAGTGTTTGGGTTATATTAAAAAAATTATTAAACCTTTAACATATGAATTTTAAAACATAAGTAATACATAATTAACTAAAAGATAAAAGTATCTAAAACTATCTATCAATCTAATATGTATCAAGGTGAGAAGCAAAACTAAGTGCTAGCAAGGACAAAAATTGCAACAATGCTAAGAGTGGTTTGATGCACTTGTTAATGAATACTGTGTGCCAGTTTTAAAATAACCATTTGTGAGATTGTAGTTTAAAATTACCTATTTCTGTTGATTATAAACATGTATGTCAAGTAAGTACATGAGGCTTGTAAATCTGAAGTCTAAGAATAGAAGGTGGGTGTCTACTGTCGGGGCGATAATGTTTATTTCTTGTGTTCTTCTGAATTGACTTAAATGAACTTGAAACTTGGGTGTATAAATAGTACTGTAGGTTAAAAATTCAGTCTAGACATAATCTCTACACTGTACATGTGCTATTATTTATGTAACAGAGACAAAAAGTTAAGGTCTGTGAACACTTGTATGTCACGTAACAACAAAATTAAAGTTTAAGTATTTTTTTTAAAGGTTTATTTTGAAATTAAGGAATTAAAAGTTAGATAATATAAAACTCTGAATGATAATATACATGATAATGATAATTTCATTAAAATACATTGATAGTAAAGTTGTTTAACTCTTTCAACCCAGGCTTGGTCCCTGGGACCAACCTCGTAACCATTTTGTGCTTGTTATAGTTTTCATGCTATAACTTTTAAATTAGTAAGTGAATGTTAATGAAATTTGGAAGATTAATTGTAAATATTACAATGCTTTCATACGCAAAATATAACTTTTTTTTTAATTAAGTCTTAAGGTTTGTAAAGCTATGTTTCTCTCGTGCCTTTTTTCACATCTTGCCCATCTATCATGCAAAGTAATATTCATTTTAAGATTAAAAATACTTTTACGCATCAGAAAATTTTGAAATTTAACATGCAAAATCTTTATAATATCCAGATCGTTATCAAACATTTCTTAAGAAAAAACTTCATTATATTTTTATCTGTTATTTTCAATAATTAATCTCTCTATGGGTTTGATACATTTGACTAATCTTGCAGCCACCATAAAAAATTAGGAAATACACATAAATTATGCCTTTTTCATTCTAGAATGAAGACAAATTATAAGACAAAAACATAAATGTTTAGATGAAATAGCTTAAATCTCATAACATTATACGTTTTATATATTTATTATATTGACCTTTCACTCATGCCTAGCTAACAATACAGAAGTTACAACGACATGGCTCACGTGCACTCACGTTACTGTATCAAATAACATAAAGGTGATATTTTGTCTGTACAAAGTAACTTGTCTTGGCTGTGTTTTAGTCGACTAGTATTTTGTAAAATAGTCTCATTTCAATTATTATACATTATATATATATTGGTTATTGCTATTTTGAAATAAGTTCTTAAACTTATTTTTCCTAAAACATAGAACAATAAATAAAGAAGTAAAGCAAACAATTATCTCTTCTAGTTACGACCCTTGTACTCGGTTGCTGCTTGACATAGGTTGCTAAGCCTTTAAAAATTTTGGAGAATAGTAGAACTCTACTATAATTTATCAAACTTAGTAACTAAGCTGTATTTGGGCCTAAAAAATATGAAATTTCGAGCAGACTAAAGACACAACCTATGTCCTTGAAATCTTGGTTCAAAAGAAAAATATGGCAACCTAAGAAAATAAAATGGCTAAGAAAGCCACTAGGGGGATGTTCTGAGCTTCTAATTGGTTATTCATGTCATACATAGAAGTATAAGGGAGCATTTCCAAATATGGAAAGAGGTGAGCAGGGTGCCACTGAGTTTGATTTATTACGTGAGCAATATTTTAGCAAATAGAAGAGATAAGAGGCTCTTATTTTATATTCTAGCTTGTCAATATCAGTAATTTGAGTTTCTAATTCATATGAAATTAGAGACTTTGAATCAGTGCTGCATTCAACATACCATGTGACACCAAAAAAAATTGATGATTATCTGTGTTTTTTTAATATTTACTTTGTAATTAAGAAATTGAGTAATGTATAGTTCTAAAATTTGAATTATAATGTACAGTTTGTTACCAAACTTATTGACATAAGTTCATGAAATAGTAGTTCAATAAAATTTTGAATGCAAGTCAACAAATGAGATAGCATAACCTTTCAACTGTGACCCGTCTCGAAAGGGTTAATTAAATTTTGAATGCAACTCAGTAAAACTTTGTGATGTGCACAGAAAGGAGTTTAAAGAGATGCGTGATAGTCAAAGGGTTAAAATTATATCAAGCAAAAAGTCAACATTGTAAAGATGTAATAAACTTGTATTTTAAAAATTGCCTTTTTATTATACCTTTATTATGTTAATTTTGCTAACAAGCTCTTGTAGATAATTTAGTTTATGCTACTTCTCACTATTTTTGTATAAATGTCATATTTTTGTTTTCCCAAGATACAGTTCTTTAACAATGCTGTTGAATTGTGTAATATAAACTAAAACATATAATGGTTTACATACTACTAATAAATAAAAAAGTAGCACATGGGTCATTATGTTTGGAAACTTGCTCTGTAATAAGTTTCCTCATTTAGTGGAATGGATTAATGTGCAGGTGTTAGTAGACCTGTCACACCTGTGTTTTCCAGTGTTATGACCAGAGAATGTTCTCTTGGTCATTTAGAAATTATTGCTCTACTCTGTGGAAGAGTTCAACTGTGAATTTTTCAAAACAAGTATATAATTATACATATAAGTGTACAATTCAGAAAGATGTTTTCTTTTACTTCAGCTGAAGAGTATGGAAATTCAGCACCTACATATTACTGAAATGAAAACCGTAGGATCAGAAAACAAAAATTTTGTTTACTGTAATATGTCCCACCTGGGATTTTTAATGTGACTCAAAAAGTTTTATTGACAAGAGATGTCAAGAGTGACAAGAGATGAAGGAGATCATGGATGGCCTAATTAAGGAAGGGATAGTTGAGAAATCAGATAGTCCTTGGTCAGCTCCTGTTGTGTTAGTCCAGAAAAAGGATGGGACCCAACGTTGCTGTGTGGACTTCAGGGCTCTTAGCAGTATAACTGAAAAGGAGTCATACCCGTTGCCAATAATTGATGATACTCTTGATGCCCTAAGTGGA